>NW_016157682.1:0-30684 GCF_001687245.7 Rhagoletis zephyria | reverse complement strand
CTGCAGCAGCAGTGACAGCCCTGCGGAACTTACGTTCACCGAGATGGACGACGGTTGGTATGGGGAGCGCTGTGAAGGTGTTTTCGGTAAACTCCGCGTAACCTTTCCAATCAGCTTTAGAAAAGTTGATATAGGTCCGGTGTTTGGCGGAGGCAAAGTCGGTTGGTTTATCTATCGAGATGACTATGGGTAGGTGGTCTGATGCTAGAGTCAGCATAGGTCGCCATGTTATGCTGTTTATCAGACCAGCGCTGACTATTGTGATGTCTGGCGAGCTACTGCAGTTACCCATAATCCTGGTGGGTGCGTCGTCGTTCATTGTGCAGAATGTCGAATCGTCTATCTGCTCAGCCAAGTCTGTTCCCCTACGATCGTTTGACAGGCTTGAGTGCCAAAGATCGTGGTGCGCATTAAAGTCACCTACTACCATACGGTTTTCACCTCTGAGGAGCGCACCTATATCAGGGTGATATCCTGCCGGGCAGCAGGTGACAGGGGGTATGTATATTTTAAATATTTCGAGCTCGACATCGCCTGACCGGATAGCGATGCCCTGACATTCTAGGGTGGTATCCCTGCGGTCGATGTCTGCTTCGATAAGACGATACTGCACGGTGTGGTGCGTGATGAACGCTAAGCCACCACCATTATCTCGCTCGCGATCTCGACGGTGCACGTTGTACCCGGCGCAATTCAACAAAGTTGAATTGCTGTGCAACTTCGTCTCTTGGACCGCAGCTATCAATATACCATGCCGACACATGAAGACGGTTATCTCCTCAATCTTGCTCTGTAGCCCGTTGCAGTTAAATTGAAGGAGCTTCATGTGGTTCGGGAGACGTGTCGTGATGTGGGGTGTAAGGGATGTGTGTGTTCTTACCGCCGTTGGCTGTGTGCGCTGCTGTGATGGTTGCCGCCCTGTGGTGGTGGCGGGAGGCGTCGCAGTTGAGGTCTGCGACCGAGCAGCGCAACACGGGCCTCGAAGTTCCCAGTCCAATCTCGCGTGGACGCAGACCTGAGCATGCCCTAAAGTGGCACCAGCCAAGGCAAGTGCTGCACTTGTCTGATGTCACATTACGGAATATCCTGGTCTGACATACCGTGCAGATTGTAGGGGGAACCAGGAGTTGTTGGCGGCGGCGTGTGGGTGGTGGTGCGGTTGTGTGTGTTATGTGGTCTGTCGTGGCTGTGGTATGGTCTGTGGTGTTATTATGTTGTTGTGTTGTGGTGACTGTGGTAGGCTGCTCGGGTGGACTGAGGTTAGCCGTGGAGGCTGCTCTGTTTGAGCAACAGGGGGCCACGTTCGACGTGACTCCACCCCTCGCAGGCATTACACTTGACTGAGGTGGAGTTGTGATGTAGTCGTCTCCGGCATACACAGCAGGTGTAGATTTCTGGCCCTGGGTTTGACTCGATGCCAGCCCTGAGTAGAAGAATACGTAGTGAATGTAGCCCTATGGACGTACAACTTCTGAGATACTTCGCCGACCTAAACGGGGTTAGATCGCCGAAACAACAGCCGGGTCGGGTAAAACCCCGAGTCATTCCGGTACGTAGAACCGGCTGTCGTGGGAATGCCACTCGGTTTTGATCGCCAGTGTATTTAAATAATAAAATATAAGCTAATATTGTCGCAATCATTTTCAAAAGAAAGCTCTAAAATTAAATAAATATTTGAACATACAATAAATAAGTTTAACTAAACAAATGTTGCACATAATTTCTATATAAATGCATACAATTTGCATGTGGGTCCGGCCAGACTCATGCGTACTGAATCTGCTAATCGAAGCATGTGTCTGACGGAGAGTTAAAATACTATGCTGGCAACCCTATTAAAAAATTTGATTATTTTATATTCATAGAGAAATAGTTTATTGAAATTAATTAAGATCTCATCCGATTTTTTTCGAATTTTTTAAACGAAATAAACAGTGTAAAAAGAAATGAAATGAGAATAAAGAAATGAAAATAATGCTGCTATGTGAAGAATTTCTTGCAGAAGTTTTTCAGAATTTTCTTTATTTTTCGTACAGACATTTATTTACTTTTCTTTGAAGATTCGTAAAAAAGTCGTTGCATAAATGGGATACTCCTAAAGACTTCGTTAAGATTTCGGGAACTTTGGCTTGCAGGGATGATACATATGTTTGTATGTATATAGTATGCTTATGTATATACGTAATGTATGCATTTACTCCTATGTAAATATCTATATATGTATATAAAAAACGTATAGAAATAAACGTAAACATATTTTATGTGCACGAGACATATCATATTTCTTATACCTCAATTATCCTCTCAAACGATAACTTCGTAAAATACTTCACAACTTCACATGGAGGAACCTTTTACTTGGGGAAGTTCCACAACGTAGTACTGCTCTTTTATGTTCCTCTCTTTTTCGGAACATATTTTTGTTGTTGTTGTGTAGAGGTCCCCGCCAAGATCGGTTTATATCTCAGTCGTTGTAGACAAGCTCAACTAACGAAAGACCCAAGAAACGTGCAGCGTCTATAGGGTCTGTCCACAGGCACAGAGGCGTCAGTTGCGTGGGGTTTTGCGGGCATATGAAGAGATGTTTCCGAGTCGTGGGGTGTCTATCAGCGTGCCGGGCCCTCATTTGGCACATCTGCATCTAATCTGCTCAGGCATGAGTTCAGGCGAAGTTGGGCTATTTTGGTCCGAGTCTCCCGAGGCAGACGAAGCTCCGTCCTGTCTATGTCAGGTGGTTGTGTGCCCAGAACGGCATTCAAAGATCTGTAGTATACGTAACTTGAGAGCACCTCAACTCAAACACCACAGCACCACAACACAACAACACATGTTCAGGTCTGCGCACCACTCGAGATCGGACGAGGAACTTCGAGGACCCGTGTTGCGCTGCGCAAACCCCAATTGCGACGCCACCCACTAACACCACAGGGTGGCACGCTCCACAGCAGCGCACACAGCCAATGACGGCAAGGCAACACACATATCTCACACCCCGCATAACAACACGTCTCCCGAACCACATGAAGCTACTTTAATTCAACTGTAACGGACTTCATAGCAATATCGAGGAGATAACCGTCTTCATGGGAAGGCATGGTATATTGATAGCTGCGGTCCAAAAGACCAAGTTGCACAGCAATTCAACATTGTTGAATTGCGCCGGATACAACGTGCAAGGCAGAACACATCCCTCACACCCCGCATAACAACATGAAGCTACTTCAATTCAACTGTAACGGACATCAGAGCAAGATCAAGGAGACTACCGTCTTCATGGGAAGGCATGGTATATTGATAGCTGCAGTCCAAGAGACGAAGTTGAACAGCAATTCAACATTGTTGAATTCCTCCGGATACAACGTGCACCGTCGAGATTGCGAGCGAGATAATGGTGGTGGCTTAGCGTTCATCACGTACCACACCGTGCAGTATCGTCTTATCTAAGTAGACTTCGACCGTAGAGATACCACCCTAGAATGTCAGGGCACTTCTATCCGGTCAGGCGATGTCGAGCCCGAAATATTTAACGTTTATATACCCCGTCACTAGCTGCCCGGCAGGATATCACCCTGATATAGGTGCGCTCCTCAGAGGTGAAAACCGTATGGTAGTTGGTGACTTTAATGCCCACCACGATCTTTGGCCTTCAAGCCTGTCAAACAATCGTAGGGGAACATACTTGGCTGAGCAGATAGACGATTCGACATTCTGCACAATGAACGACGACGCACCCACCAGGATTATGGGCAGCTGCTGCAGTTCGCCAGAGATAACAATAATCAGTCAGGTCTGATAAACAGCGTATCATGGCGACCTATGCTGAACTTGGCATCACACCATCTGCGCATAGTCATCTCGATCGATAAACCTGCCGACTTTGCTTTCGCGGAAAGGCTTCGCGGAATTTACTGAGAGCATCTTCGCTGCGCTTTCCACACCAACCGACGTCCACCTTAGTGAACGTAAGTTCCGCAGGGTTGTCACTGCTGCTGCAGCTCACTTCGTACCAGCAGGATTCATCACGGACCCCACTCCAAAATTCCCTGCTGAAGCGGCAGTTCTAGCCGATGAGCGTGACAACCTTCGTCTGGCCGATCCCGGAAATCCCCGTATCAGGGATCTCAATGCGCAGATTCGGCAGCTTGTGAACGTACATAAGCGGAAAAAGTTGGAAGAGAATCTGAAGACTTGTAACTTCGCCTCTGGTGTGAGTAAGATTTGGTCAACCGTGAGGTCACTGTCCAATCCGATGAAGCACGACGACAGGGTCGAAATCTCTTTCGGCGACCATGCCTCGTCGGAACCAGAGTGATGCGCGAGCTATTTTAGCCGCCAATCCATACTGCATCCTCCGGCGAACAAAGCCAAACGTCGAGTGACCAGAAGGCTGCACAAACTGCCATTAACCTGTGCCCCTCTTGCTTTCACTAGCGGTGAAGTTCGGGTAGCCATCAGCAAGGCGGAAGCCTCCAAAGCCATGGGGCCCGACGGAATATGCATGTTGGTGCTGAAAAATTTGGGTCCTGAGGGAGTAGCATACCTAACGGAGGTCCTCAATCTGTCAGTGGCAACTCTCAGCATTCCAGACATCTGGAAGACGGGGAGATTGGTCCCACTGATCAAACCGGGGAAACCAGCCAACAAAGGAGTCTTATCGTCCGATAGCACTCCTTTCCCTGGTAGCGAAGGCACTAGAGGCTTTGCTACTCCCGTATTTCGCAGAGTACAACAACAGCACTTAACGCCATAAACACGCAGATAAAACGTGGCCTAAACCGGAACCGTCCCTGTGAGAGAACTATTCTAGTAGCGTTGGACCTGTCAAAGGTATTAGATACCGGCAGTCACTCCATGCTCCTAGAAGACATAGCGGCCTCCTCTCTCCAACAAAGGCTCAAACGGTGGTAGGCGAATTATCTAAGTGGTCGACACTCGTCAGTAATATTAAGAGACAAATCGAGCAAACCCAGAAACATAAAACAGGGGGTTCCACAGGGTGGTGTCCTTTCCTCATTACTGTTTACCTACTATATTTCAAAGCTCCCTCAACCACCAGAGGGAGTCTCGATTGTCTCTTTTGCTGACGATTGTTCGTTAATGGCGTCTGGGAATGGAATTGATGACTTGTGCTCGAAAGTAAACGGGTATCTCTACGGCTTTCTTGCTTCTTCACTGATAGGAGCCTAACCCTCTCCCCTACAAAATCCCATGCGACCTTGTTCACCACCTGGACGAAGGAGGTCCGACTACCTCCGGGAAATCACGTCGATGATACACCAATTCGGACGGTGAATATACCCAAAATGTTCGGAGTACCCTTCGACAGTCTGCTCTCCTTCTCTGCGCACGCAACCGCTATTTTCAACAAAGTACAGAGCCGCACAAGGTCCTCAAGTCGCTATCCGGCAGTACTTGGGGCAAAGACAAAGAAACGTTTCTGGCAACATACACGGAAATAGGCCGGCCGTTTTTAAATTACGCAGCACGAGTGTGTCGCCGGGGACTAGTAGGACGCAGTGGATGAAGCTGCAGGCGACTCAAAACACTGCACTTCGAACAGCGACTGGATGTCTTCTGATGCCGCCAGAACACCACCTGCACGACAAGGCGAAAATGCTTCCCATAAAGAAGCACAACACAATGCTCTGCAAGGAAATCCTAGTAGGCGCCACAGACGTGGATAGCGGAACAGACACTTGTTTGCAGAGGAGCCCTCGCCAAGGCATGTCAGAACACATCTATATGAACTGATGGACGAAGTCCAGAGGGTCATAAGGCAACCTCTGGACCCGTCAGCTTATCGACAGGCCCTGACCGGCATTCAGAGGGAGTCAGTCTCGAGTTATGTAGACTCCAGACCTGTAAATGCCGTTCTACACATAACCACCTGACATCAACAAGACGGAGCGTCATCTGCCTCTGGAGACTAGAACCACAATAGCCCAACTTCGTTCTGGCTACTGCAGCAGGTTAAACCCATACCTGAGCAGGTTAGACGCAGATGTGTCAAATGAGTGTCCGGCACGCGAAGAGTCACCCCACGACTCGAAACATCTGTTCAAATGCCCGGAAAACCCGACAGAGCCTACGCCTTTGTCCCTGAGGTCCACTCTCCCCATCTTCCGGAAGTCTGGAATGACGAGAGTCGCCACTGACAGGTTGAAAACCTTGGCTAAATAGTCGACTCCCGCAGGACCCAATTTTTTCAGCATCAACATGCATATTTCGCCGGGTCCCATGTCTTTGGAGGGTTTCGCCTGCCCGATGGCTACCTGAACTTCACTACCGGTGGAAACAAAAAGCGCGCTCTTTGTCGGATTGGACAGTGACCTCACGGTTGACGAAATCTTACTCACACTAGAGATGAAGTTGGAAGTCTTCAGAGCTGCTGAATCTCCGTGTTGAGATGCCTGATAAGGGCATTTCCGGGATCGGCCTGACGAAGGTTGTCGCGATCATCGGCTAGAACAGCCGCTTCAGCAGGAAAGTTTGTCGGGGGTCCGTTATGCAACCTGCTAGTACGAAGCGAGCTGCAGCAGCCGTGACAACCCTGCGGAACTTTCGCTCACCTAGGTGAACGTCGGTTGGTGTGGAAAGCGCAGCGAAGGTGCTTTCAGTAAATTTCGCGAAGCCTTTCGAATCAGGGCCCGAATCGCGACATTCGTGATCGAGTGATTACTCGTTTCGAATCAAATGAAACAAAATGGCAGCTGTTTGCTCCACAATACAATTTAAACGAGCGAACCACACTCGCTATCGAATGCCGCGATCTCAAAATCACATTTCGATTCGAGTTACGTTCGATATCGAATGCCGCGCCCAGCTTTGATAAAGTTGATTACATAGAACTGGCTGTCGTGGAAGTACTTTACTTAGTTACTCGACGCTTAGCGACTATACTTCTCTTCACTATCCGCTCTCTCAGTGAGACGAAGAGAAGGAAGCGTATCCGCTAGAAAACTTCACTGCGACGCGAAATGTCTTCCGATGCAGACCTCTATAATGTATAGGCGAGTGATAGCCCATAGGGAAGTATATACCAAAATTCGCATTACGTATGGCGACTGGCTACAGACTGTCGGCTACTGAGTCTAGTAGCGAACTTTTCTGTTTCCCCGTTATGACGATTTTGTTAATTGTTTACATGTCAAAAAAGTAGATTCGGATATTGTCTGCACTTTTCCGTATACTGAGAGTAATCGTAAGAGAGTAAAGTAAGTACGATACTGGTAGCGATGGCTACTACACCAGCAACTAGACACCAGCCGTCATACATAATAGGGCCATTAGCTTATCAGTCACGTGGTCAAAGTTTTACTTAGTTGCTTGTTCGTCATTTCAACTTAACCTATCCTAGGGAAACTAAAGTAGTAGCCGTGACTTCGATTCAATTTGGATGAAACGTAGTAGTACACGATTCGGACAGTTCAGAGTTCCATAATAATCTTTAATGAGCAAACCAATAGCAAAGAATTTGATAACCAAATCTGTTTTTTTATTTATTTGTACAAAAAATTTCGAAAAAATTCGAGATAAGCTCATAGTACCATGGGAAACTGGTTAATGTTTTGGTTTTCCTAATCTATTAACCACAATTCGAGGGGCTATTCTTTCTTTTGCACAGCCCCCGAACCCCCACTACTTATTCTTTTAGAACTATTATCACACATTTGTTTATTTAAATAAAATGTTGAATGAATTCGGATATAATTTACGCTACAAACTTAATTCTACTTTATTATCTATTGCTTTGCTTGAAACATCTTGCACTGTTCTTTTATTTTCATCAAGATTTACCTAGCGTTAGATAGCTTAAAATATCTTGGACAATTTCCTATTTTTTATCAAGGAGTTTTAAGCATTTTTGTTTGAGAAAAGAACTTGTTAGCTAGATACACTGAGAAGCAAAACAGGGACAATAATACAAAATGTGAGCTTTCAATATATTCGCAATGTTTTAAGAGTTTTTTGTAGTCTAGTTTCCAGTTTCATATAAATGTTTATTTCATCAGAAGACCATATAAAGACGTAGCGGCTAGATTGCATCCGATAGAAAAGTTTACCATTTGCTTGACTTTTAATAAATTTGGCACAATCAATTTAAATTTTTTAGCTTTTAGTCATCTCGGAATAATTTCGCACGGTTTATGGATGAAATCTGAGATTGCGTACCGGCCTTTAGGTGAATTCGTGTCATTGGACCATGGCATTTTCATATACTCTGATAAGTTTCTAGTCGGATTCATCGAATTCTAACCTGAGCTTTGTGCAAGTCACTCAATGATTATAAAAACATATGATTTATAGCCCATTCACTGAAATTGCCAAACAATTGGTTAAATTATTAAAAGCCTGGAAAAAACATTCACTGAAATTGCCAAATTCATTGTCATTTTTCTTTCGCCATCGATTTTTACCACGGGCTGTTGTTTCGGCGACCTAACCCCGTTTACATCGGCGAACCCCATCAATCCTTTTACGTCCATGGAGCAATACTTTGCAGCCGGATTGCTCCGCATCTTTCTTCTCCGGTCGGGCATTGAGCCCAACCCCGGACCAGAAACATACTTCTGCTGTGTTTGCCAGAGACGAATCCACCCGAACTCCACTTCGGTTAGGTGCAACTCATGCAACGGATTTGGTCACCTAAGAACCTGTTTTGGCTTTAGGTCGCATAGGGAGTTTACCACAAGCCTTCTGTTGCTCAAGCCAAACGGCACCATTCACGGCTACCCGCTCGCGCAAGTCGCAGGTCCAAAAAGCAACAGCAAACATCCCCACGCCCTCACACCTCACACCAATCAACAAGCCGCTCTAACTCGCGTGTGCGAACCAAGCAGCAGCTCTTGGTTGCCCACACCATCTTCCCCGCGTGTCAGAACCGAGTATACCGGAATGTGGCATAAGTCAATTGCAACACATGCCCCCTGCTGCAGAGCACCGCAGTCAACATCGCACCCACTGCAACCACACACCACCAGGTAGCAACAGCAACTGCGGCGGGCGCAACAAGCCCAAGGTAGAACCCCCATGCCCCGTATCGCGGGGAATTAGGGTTCATCCTACACCACACAGTGCAGTATCGTCTAATCGAAGAAGACTTCGACCCGAGGGACACCGCCCTAGAATGTCAGGGCATAGCTGTCCGGTCAGACGATGACGAGCTTGTTGTTGTTGTAGTGGCTACAACAACCGCGCCCAGATCGGCTAGTCTCTCAGTCGTTGTCGTCAAGCTCAACTAACGGGAGACCCAATAAGCGTGCAACCTCTGTGGCGTCTGTCCATAGGAACGAAGGCATCCGCTGAGTGGAGAGAAGAGATTTTTCGAGTCGTGGGGTGTCTCTTCGCATGACGGACACTCATTGGGCACATCCGCATCTAGACTGCTCTGGTATGAGTTCAACCTGATGCAGTAGCCAAAGCAAAGTTGGGCTATTGTGGTCCGAGTCTCCCGAGGCAGACAAAGCTCCGCCTCGTCCACGTCAGGTGGTTGTGTGCCTAGAACGGCATTCACAGGTCTGGAGTCTACGTAACTTGAGATCTACTCCCTGTGAATGCCGCTCAGGGCTTGTCGATATGCTGTCGGGTCCAGAGGTTGCTATATGAACCGTCAGTTCGTATAGATGCCTTCTAACATGCCTTGGCGAGGGTTCCTCTGCAAGCAAGTGTCTGTTCGGACGACCACGTCTGTAGCTCTCTACTAAGAATTGCTTGCAGAGCATTGTGTTGTGCTGCTCTATGGGGAGCATTTGCGCTTCGTCATGCAGGTGATGTTCTGGCAACATCAGAAGACATCCGGTCGCTGTCCGGAGTGCTGCGTTTTGAGTCATCTGCAGCTTCATCCACTGCGTCCTCTCCTCCCCGACAACCAAACTGGTACTGCGCAGTTTAGGACCGGCCGGCCAATTGCCGTGTATGTTGCCAGCAACGTTTCTTTGTCTTTCCCCAGGTACTGCCGGCTAGCGACTTGTGGACTTTGTTGACAATTGCGGTTGTATGCTCAGAGAAGCAGAGCATACTGTGGAAAGTTACTCCGAGTATTTTCGGATTATTCACCGTGCTGTAGTCTGAGAGGAAACCGTTTACTTTCGAGCACAAGTCATCAATTCCACTCCCAGAGGCCATTATCGAGCATTCTTCAGCGTAAGCGACAAGCGAAACTCCCTCTGGTGGTTGAGGGAGCTTGGAAATATAATAGTTAAAACAGTAATTGTATTTTTCTAGGCGTAATCAATTTATCTCTGAACATTCCTGCCGACTGCTGACCACATTATTCGCCGACCACAGTTTATGTCTCTGTGGGAGAGTCTTCTAGTAGCGTGGAGTGACTGACGGTATCAAACGCCGTTGACAGGTCCAACGCCACTAGAGTAGTTCTCTCACAGGGGTGGTTGCGGTTTAGGCCACGTATTATCTGAGTGTTTATGGCGTTAAGTGCTGTTGTTATGCTGTGCGTTTTAAGGAAACTATGCTGATGCTTCGCTGGGGTCAGGTGGTTTGCAAAATACGGGAGTAGCAAGGCCTCTAGTGTCTTCGCTACCGGGGAAAGGAGGGTTATCGGGCGATAAGACTCTCCTTCATTGGCTGGTTTCCCCGGTTTAAGCAGTGGGACCACTCTCCCCTTCTTCCAGATGTCTGGAATGACGAGAGTGGCCATTGACAGGTTGAGAACCTTGGCTAAATATTCTACTCCCGCAGGACCCAAATTTTCCAGCATCAACATGCATATTCCGTCGGTTCCCATTGCTTTGGAGGCTTTCGCCTGCCCGATGGCTATCTGAACTTCGCCGCAAGTGAAAATAAGTGGCACACTTGCTGGTGGTAGTTTGTGTAGTCTTCTGGTCTCTACGTTTGGCTTTAGCCACCGTAGGATGCAGAGTAAGTTGTAGGCTAACACAGCTCGCGCATCGCTCCGGATGCAACGAAGTGCGGTCGACGAAAGATATTTCAACCCTGTTGTCCCGCTTTTTCGGATTGGACCGTGACCTTATCACACCAGAGGTGAAGTTGCAAGTATTCAGATTCTCTTCCCACTTCTTCCGCTTATGTACGTTCACGTGTTGAGATCCCTGATAAGGGCATTGCCGGGAACGGCTGAACGAAGGTTGTCGCGCTCATCGCTTGGAACACCCCTTCAGCATGAAAGTTTGGACGGGGGTCCGTTATGCAACCTGCTGGTACGCAGCGAGCTGCAGCAGCAGTGACAACCCTGCGGAACTTACGTTCACCTAGGTGAACGTCGGTTGGTGTGGCGAGCGTAGCGAAGGTGCTTTCAGTAAATTTCGCGAAACCTTTTCAATAAGCGCTAGTAAAGTTGATATAGGTCCGGTGTTTCGCGGAAGCAAAGTCGGCAGGTTTATCGATCGAGATGACTATGCGCAGATGGTTTGATGCTAAGGCCAGCATAGGTCGCCATGAGATGCTGTTTATCAGACCAGCGCCAACTATAGCTATGTCATAACCCTGGTGGGTGCGTCGTCGTTCATTGTGCAAAATGTCGAATCGTCTATCTGCTCAGCCAAATTTATTTATTATTATTATTATAACATCTCATAGGTACAGTAAGACGCAGGGTCTTTTCGTTGTACGCAAATTAATATATAAATTTCAAAACTTTTAACTTAATCTTACAAGTACTAAAATAAGTATAAAATACAAAAATTATAGGGTAAGAAAGTAAAATAACAAATTAGTTGATGGGGTAATAGGATAGTAAACATAGATAAACATAGATGAGGGGAATAGAGGGAGGATATTACACATATAGCTTTGTAACTGCCATTTTGAAGCAACCAATCGATGTTATGCATTTAATTGAAATTGGTAGTGAGTTCCAAATTCTTATAGCACTAACAAAAAACAATCTAGACGCCGTTAAAGTTTTGTACTTTGGGACAACAATATTGTGTGTACGAGATGATTTCACAAAAACTAATTTCCGGAAAAGATAACCATGTTGACGGTTTCTAATTAATTTGAATAGATACACCAAATTGCGGACTTTGAGGTAATTATCAAGGGTGAGCCCAAGAATATTTTTAGTATACAATGATATGTGGTCAAACTTCTTTTTAGAATAAATGAACCTAGCCACGTTATTTAAAACTAGATTTAATTTATTCTTAGAATCGTAGCTTAGATTGCCATAGACCAGTTCAAAATAGGAAATATGGGGAACGATGAGGGACTTAACTAGTTTGAGTTTTGTGTTAATCGGCAGACAATAGCATATATGCCATAGATTTCTTAATATAAAATATATTTTTGATATACTATAACGTATGTGAGCCGTGCAAGTTAAGCGGGAATTCATTTTAATACCAAGATTAGTTACAGCATATTCAAATTTTAGTTCCATCTCGTTCAAAATAATTGGTGATATGCTACTGAGATCAAAAGGAACGCACGAAATCGGAAGTACCTGCGTTTTGGTGGCATTTAAAGAGAGGCCATTCATGGTGGCCCAGACTTCAATTCTTTTCAGGTCCTCATTTAATCTGGCCACCAAGTCTTCGGCAAGACCTATGGGACGTGAAAGGTACATCTGCGTATCATCAGCATATAGGTGAATGGAAGAGTTTTGGCAGCATTGAACAATGTCATTTATAAAAATACTGAAAAGTATGGGGCCCAAAATGGAGCCTTGAGGTACCCCACAGGTAATTTCTCGGCGATGTGAGAAGATATCTCCACACTGGACTTGCTGTGACCTGTTCGAGAGGTAGTCTTTTATAAGCTTAAGTGCACTGGGGTTGAACCCGAAATAATTTTTCAATTTCAAAAGAAGAATATCATGGTTTACCATGTCAAAAGCTTTGGAAAAATCTAAGAGTACTAAAATTGTGAGCAGCTTACTGTCGAAAGCGGGGCGGATGTCGTCCATAATCTTTAACACGGCTGTGGAACAACTATGGTTGGATCTAAACCCAGACTGGAGTTCGCTCAATAAATTAAATTTGTTCATATGTGACACTATCTGAGCGGAAATAAACTTTTCGAAAACTTTCGCCAACATTGGTAAAATACTGATGGGTCTAAAGTTTTGGGGAGAGTTACAAGAGTTGCTTTTTGGGACCGGAATCACGTTAGCAATCTTCCATTGCTTTGGAAAGGTAGAGGAAGCTAAGGCAAAGTTAAAAATGTGTGTAAGTGTAGGAAGCACGTACGGGAGGATAAGTTTTAAAAAACGCAGGCTAAGACCATCCACACCAATGGCGTTCGATTTTATTGCAAGAATGCACTTTGCAATATCGTCTTCAGTGGCTGCATCGAATACAAACTCGAAAGCAGGATTACAAACTAGTTTTTCATTAATGCTGAAAGGTGGTGCATTCGGATGTGAATTAACGCCAACGAAGTATGAGTTCATTAAATCAGCATCTATTATACAGGTTTTCACATCCTTGGCGCAGACACCCAGTGACTTCAGATTTTTCCACAACACCTTGGAAGGCATGTTGGAATTAAATTTTGCATCGAGATAGGCTTTTTTACTATTACGCAAAGCAGATGTTACTTTGTTTCGCAAGTTTTTATATGTGCTCCAGCGTTCATTGGTGGGATTACGCTTCCAGGATCTATAAGCCCTACATCGCTCTTTGATAAGGACTAAAATGGCTTTAGTGAACCAAGGCTTTTTATGATCAATTGTTTTAATACTGCGAATAGGGACATATTTATCAAATAAGTATTGTACTAGCGTTGTAAAATAGGCTAATTTGTCGTCAACATTTGCAAAGTACCAGCAGCAGTTCCAGTTAAGTGAGACACTTTCGCCATATAATGCAGATGTGTTTACATTCTTGAAATCTCTAAAGGTAAAATTTGTTAAAGGCTTCGTTTTGTGAAATTCAAAGTCAAAAAATATTATCATTAGCTCGTGGTCAGAAACTCCAGCCAGGGAAAATTGATCAACATGACTTACACTACTACCAACGCTTACACCAAAAAGATCCAACATACTTGGCTTACAGTGGGGCGCAAACCGAGTTGCATATTCGTTTGTGATAGTAATACCACAGGTGTTAAAGCTGTTCAATAGCTGATTAGATCTTTCGTTATTAGCTAACATATCAACGTTGAAGTCACCACAGATGAGAACATGAACATAGCTCAAGGACAATTCAGAGATTTTAGCAAACAATGAGGTGAGATCATTTGATTTATGGGGGTTATATACACATATAATAAGACACTTCCGTATGTTATCACAACATTCAACAAACATGCTTTCAACAGCTTCATGGGAGTGAGATTTATAAATGACTCTAAAGTTGAGATCGGCTCTGTGATAGATCGCTATGCCCCCCCCTCTGTTACCAGTAGTTCTATCATTCCTCACAATTGAATAGTCACACAGAGTATATGCGCTATTCGCAAAAGAAGGCTTAAACCAGGTCTCAGTCACACAGATTGCGTCAATGTTTAGATCACGAAAAGTTAAATTAAGATACCCAAGTTTTTCAGCTGTTAAAGTTCGAGCATTGAAGTGGCACACATTGAACCCTGTATGGTAGTCACACGCATATTTAAGAGCTAGTCTTAGATTATCATTGTTATTGTGCTCACTCAGGTTGTTACTCATATCTATGCAATAAAAGAGATGCTTGCAAACGGTCAGTTACAATGGGAATGGAGATCGAAAAGGGAAACATAAGGTTAAGGTAAGAAGAGGTATAAATACAGAATAACTTAAAAAAGTATAAAATTAACACTAATAATAGAAAATGCACACAAAGCATGGCAGGTATAAATATGTATATATGTAAATAAAATGTGTTGAGTTAGGAAGCAGCTGCAATGCGCTCAACGCTCTCACAATCCAGTACTTTTGTTGCTTCACTGTTAAGATGCTTTCTTACATATATTTGTCCACGTATAGAAAATGCACTCGCCAATAATTTTTGTCTCTTCAGCCGTGTTGCAAATTGAATAAGTTCACGATTCTTATTCGTAAGGCATTCATGCACATAGATCTTCTCATCACCATTGAGCCCTATATCGCGAAGTGTTAGCGACGTTCTATTTGCCTTAAAAAAGCCGGCAATCGCCTTAAATAAGAGTGAACGATCATATGATGAATTTAGCTTGACTATAATAGGAGAAGGCTTCTTGTTGCTGTTGTTTTTGCGCAAACGAAAAGTTGAACGGGCGGGCAGCTGGGTCAGGTTAATCGATGTGCAAAGTTTAGAGAACAGCGAAGTTAAATTCTCTTCAGCTATAAGCGGAACACCAATGTGTTCCCCTAAGATCATTTGACAGGCTTCAACGCCAAGGGATGTGTGTTGCCTGCCGCCGTTGGATGTGTGCGCGCTGTCGTGGTGGTGGGCGACGTCGCAGTTGGAACTTGCAACTATGCAGGTAGACGATTGCACATTGCAACAGGATTGTGGGCAGCTGCAGCAGCTCGCCAAACCTAACACTTCCTGCTCAGTCAAGTGCAATGCTTGAAATGGGTGGAGTCACCTCAGATTCTACTCAGGCTTACGGGCTCGTCGGCAGTGGACCACATCTTTTGTGGCCCCCTGCTACTTTAACAGAGCTGCCTCCACGGCAAACCCCAGGCCGCCTGAGCAGCCCAATACAAACACCACAGCACCACAACACAACACAATAGACCACACCTTAACCACGACAGACCACACAATAGACACAACCGCACCACCACCCACACGGCGCCGCCAAAAACTCCTAGGTCCTCCTACAATCTGCACCAGGATATTCCGTATTGTGGCATCAGTCAAATGCAACACCAGCCTTGGCTGGTGCCACTTTAGAGCATGTTCAGGTCTGCGCACCACGCGAGATTGGACAAGGAAATTCGAGGGACCCTGTTGCGCTGCATGGTCGCAGGTTCCAACTGCGATGCCGCCGACTACCACCACAGGGCGCACCTTTCACAGCAGCGCACACAGCCAACGGCGGTCAGGCAACACACATCCCTCACCCCCCACATAACAATATGTCTCCCAAGGCACACGAAGCTCCTACAATTAAACTCTAACGGAGTACATAGCAAGATCGCTTGATAACACTTCTTTCCCCGGTAGCGAATACACTAAAGGCCCTCCTACTCTAGCACTACACAAACCACCTGACCCCAGTGAGGCATCAGCATGGGTTCCATAAAGTGCACAGCACAACAACAGCACTTAACTCCATAAACACCCAGATAACTCGGGGCCTTAACCGCAACCGCCCTAGGAACGTTGGACTTGTCAAAGGCGTTTGACACCGTCAGTCATTCCACGCTACTAGAAGACATTGAGGCTTACTCTTTCCCACAGGGACTCAACCGTCGTCGGCGAATTATTTGAGTGGTCGAAACCCCGAACCTAGAAGAATAAAACAAGAGGTTCCACAAGTTGGTGTACTCTCCCCCTTATTGTTTAACTTCTACATCTCTAAGCTTCCCCTGCCACCTGAGGGAATTTCACGGATCTCATACGCTGACGACTGCTCGATATTGGCTTCTGGGAATGGATTGATGACTTCTGCTCAAAAGTAAACGGCTACCTCACCAGCCTTCTAACCTTTCGTCCGCTTCACTCTTAGTGTAACACTCTCCCCAACGAAGTCAACGGGAACCCTCTTCACCACCTGGACGAAGGAGGTAAGGTTTTAATTAGGCATTAATGTCGATGGCACACCAATACCGACAGTGAACAACCTAAACATTTTAGGGGTCAACTTTGATAGCCTGCTCTCCTTCTCCGCGCAAATAACTGCAGCTGTCAACAAAGTACAGAACCGCAACTAGGTCCTCAAGTCGCTCGCCGGCAGCACCTGGGGCAAAGACATACAAGGCTGGCAACATACAAGGGAATTAGCCGGCCGGTTCTAAACTATGCTGCGCTAGTTTGGTCGTAGGGGGCTAGTTGGACGCAGCACTCCCGACAGCGACAGGGTGCCTTCTGATTTAGCCTGAGCACCACCTACACAGCGAGGCCCAAATGCTCCCCGCATGGGTGCACAACAAAACGCTCTGTAAGCAGTTTTTGGTGAGCTGCCACAGAAGTGAACACTCTAACTCTCTCCTCCGCTACAACAACAACAACAACATCAATAAACATTCACATACAAAACTAATAGTATAAATAATTTGGCGGCTTAGAAGTATGCCCGAGATACTCTGCAGTACCTGAACCACTCTCCTGAATGAAATCGTTTATGGTGATTTCGTTTCTTCCAAAAAATGTTGCCCATCCCCGGTGCAAAATGTTTTAGATGTTACACGCAACCCTATAAAAGGGCATGTCTTTGCCTTCTTGTTCGTGTCTGGCTCACGCAATTCATAATATTGTTGTTTTAAGCAACTATCTAATTTTCAGGGCAACCATCACCCCTAACAAAGCTTCAAAGGGCAGAGAATGTGCCTTTTTTGTCTTACAAGAGTGTGACATCTTAAGAAACACAAAATTTTCTCACCCTTTTCCTTTATTTTGGAACGGAACACGAAAAGAGAAAGAGGCATCAAAAGGTGAAATTCCTTGTTAGAAACGACATCACCATTAATTTTGGCGTCTGAGAGTTAAAATATTCATCAATACTAAATTTTGGGAGCGATATTATTCCCATTCAGGTAATTTATTAATCAAATCGTTAGCACAACAAGATATTAGGAAAGAAGAGTATCTAAATTCCCACTTCAAGACACAACCAATCAAATGTTCTTTTTGCGGTAAAGTGCGTTTCTGCCTAATAGCGATTCTACAATAGCGCAGTGGCAATGGCAGCGACAGTTTTTAATACGTAGTAACAGTTCGAAAAACTGCCGCTGCCACTGCCACTGCGCTATTGTAGAATCGCTATAAGAATGTTTCTGGTTGTCAGGGCAGGCTTTCTCATCTTTATCTTTGTGCTGAAACTTGTTTCAACCTCTGGCATAATGTCCAGTCACGTACTTGGTATCGAAAATTCATTGGAATTCAGGAACCCTCAAATATGCCTAATCCAACGAATTTAAATTGTTTGCGCATCTTGAAGTGCTGTTAGACGTATCAATGCAAGCGCTTTTGCTTTTTCAGAAAGCAATTGCATGATCGGAGCTTTTTTACTTCCGAGGGGCGAGCTGCAGGGAAAAGTTCTGAAATCGGTTTTTGGCTGTTCACATAGCGAATTTCTGGCAATTTTTCTCGATACTAAAACGCATCCGGGAGCCGCTTTGCCGGTTGTTAGAAATTTCTCTTTTTTATAATAAACTACGTTTTCAATTTGAAGATTAATTTACTTTTTATAACTAAACTGTTAGTGAAGCACGAGCAAGTTGAAATATATTTCCGAAATCGATTTGCGCTCTTTCAGTTGCAGTCACCCCATGCAAGTTTAATTTCTGAAACTGATTTCCGAAAAGTTACAGAAAGATCTTTATGGCTGTTCCCACCAGTGCCAGTGTTGACTTCTTAGCCTGTTCCTCTCCTTCCTGGGCTCTTCCGTGATTGTGCTAGGTCCGATGGCAAGAAAGGGCTCAGGCCCTATTGGCGACAAGGCGGCTACCGTTCTGGCTAGCCGGCTCGCTTCCTCATTGCTAGCATTGTGACTTGGCACCAGTGTTGCCAGAACTTTTTGGACCAACCGGCTAAATTGGCAAAAAAAACCGGCTAAAAACAGCTAAACTGTTTCAGCTAAATTTCACGTTTTATTTAAAAAAATTACAAGTAGAAAGAGAAGTTGCAAATTCAAGCTAGAAAAAATTTTGCCAGCAAGAATTTGAAATTGGGAAAAACATATGACTGTAGCAAAGAAATTGAAACATATTTGAAGAAATTCGGACTAACAAAAAATATGCATGTAGATCCTGTCTTTTGCCCTTGTGAAAAAATTTTAAAAATTCTTTAAAAATTTCTTATGTTTGAAAGGAACCGTGGACACTAGCTGGCCGGGAAACTTGCAAAATCCTGCAAATTTTCGTTATTACCACTTTTGAATATCGGCGTGATGGAGGTATGCTTCCATTCCTCAATAAAAATGCCTGACGATAGCGACTTATTAAAGATACATTTTAAGGGTTCTACTAAGGAAACGCAATTCTTTAACAAAATAGCAGACATCTTCGTCTGTGTGACAAGAATGTTTAAGATTCTTAATACCGTCAATAATATCTTCGTCTGTGAGAATCAGAGAGCCTACATCGAAGGAAGCACACTCCATATTGTTAGTTTCACTATTTGCAATTAGCTCACCAACCCCATCATCTGCTACAAAATTTGAGGCAAAGAAATCTGCAAAAAGGTCAGCTCTCATATAACGAGGCTGCCGTAGCATTCTTATAAAAGACCGAGGTGGGAACATCAGATACACCCTTCATAGACTTAATGTAGTTCCAGAAACATTTTGGATTGGTTTTAATGCTTCTTTCAAAATTGGCAATGTAACCCCTATAGCAGGACTTATTGAGAGTATTAAACTGATCTCTGTAACTAGTATAGGAAACAAAGTGTGTGCTGTCCTTAGTTAGCTTAAACTTTTTAAAGAACTTATTTCTAAGATTCTTAAGACGCTTCAACTCCCTCGTGTGCCAAGGTAGCTTGTAAGACTTTTTGGGATGAACAGGTATATACATTTTACTTAGATTAAAAATAATATTCCTGAATTCATTAAAACAAACAGCAACATCGCCTGACCCAAAAACATCATTCCAATCAATAGAGGAAAAGGTATGGTCAAGAAAGTCAAAGTCACAAGAGCCATAGTTAAAGGAAACCCTTTGCATATCTCTATGAATGCAAAAGTATTCAAAAAACTCAATCTCCAATATTAAAGGAAAATGATGCATATTAGGCGGGAAAATTGCGGTACAGGGCAAATATAATTTAAACTTAATGTTATTGCTAACAAAAATTAAGTCTAAGATCCGATTTAGACTATTAGAAAACCCATTGACTTGTGTTAAATCGATACATAACAAATTATCAACTAAGTAGGACTCGGTATTACTGCTAATATTAGATGGAGTGAAATACATATTGTTGTGAAAGTAGGTCCACGAAATATTGCTAAGTTTAAAGTCCCCTAAAACACATAACTGGTGAGCACTAGTTTCCGATTGTAGAGCAATAATGTTATAGACATGAGTGCAATAAATGCGATGCTCACTGGCTGGAGGAATATAAAATGCGCAGAGGTATAGCAATCCGGAGGCTGCTTTCAGTCGCACACAAAGCTGATCAAGCATGGAATCGGTGCTTGCCCCCTCGCTAGGGCAGGCACCTTGCCGTTGGTGCGGGGGCTTAGCTGAATCGCCGACCAGCCCCTTTCTGGTCTGGGGCATCGCTGACGCGCTCGTCGCTTCCGCGCTGCCTTTTCTCATGGCTTGGGCTGCCGGCGAACGGTGACCAAGAACTGCCACCTCCTAATCCAGGGTGTGACGGGACACCGTGCCTATTGGACGGTTTGCAGCCAGGAGGGTATAAACCGGCTGTAGTATAACGGCGCCTCTTCGACACCGGGCCGCATCGAGGAGTAACGGTGGCCTTACCGCGACATGGGGCGCTGGCGCGGCGGACCAGATAAGATCCCCTCCTACTAAATTGACTGCTGAGCTCGCCTCGTCGAGCAGGCAGTCGTACGAACAAGATGATTACAACAAAAAAAGCTTTAAAAACAACAAAAACAACTACAGCAAAAAACAGCAAAGCAAGCGCGAAAACAGCGACAGCGACAGCTACAACGTCAGCCGCAGCCACAGCTGCGACTAGTGCTGCAACAGCAGCAACAGCGCAAAGAACAGTAACGGCCACGCACGGGCGGGGGGGCGGCACCAGGCGCAAGGGTAGCTTCCTTGAGGACCTGACCGAAGAGGCTGCCCTCTTTATTGAACACGCCAGGGACGAAGAGAAGCCAAGCACCAGCAGGGGCGGCGTGGATCAGGTGCAGCGCCTTTCGGAAGGCCTCAAGGGAGCAGATGTATCACTCCCGAAAAACAGGCATCGCTCTGCTAGCAGGAAGCGGACTGAAAGTCGGCGTCGCTCCAGGAGTCGTGACCGCTCCGAGAGTCGCTGCCGGTCCAGGCGCCGGCGGCGCTCGGAGAGCAGACATCGCTCCAGCAGCAGGCACCGTTCCGGAAGTAGGCACCGTAGGTCTCCCAGTCGGACCTCCACAGCGTCACAAGGTTCTGGGTGGCATGTACAGGAGAATAAGAAAAGAAGTCGCAGGTGCAGACCTCCTCCACAACCCCCCTCCGGTCAACCGGGAGCCCTTGACGACCACCATCGAGCTGGCCTTGGTGGGTCGGGAGTCAAGTGGTATCTTCGGTACCTTCGGCAGGGGAAATCAGCTGATGAAGCCCGCGCTATGGCGGAGGTACGGCAGGAGGTGGAGCTCGAGGAACGTGAGCGCGAAGAGCGCAAGCGCAGAGGCAATAGGTCTGCTACCGCTGCTAGGCAGCATGGCAGCAACTCAGGTGGACAACCCGCGCCTGCTGATAAGCGGGCAACAGCAGCAGAGACCCGCGCCCGCCTATTGGCGGAGAGGCGGCGAACCCATAGGTAACCCATCAGCTACTTCCACAGGTCCAGCAAAGCGAACCAGCGTACAGGTTACACCACCGGAGCCACCGACCCCCAAGCGACAGCGGGGGCCTACACCCCCTCCGACAGAGTCTAGTGGCCTGGAAGGGTCTGCGGGCCAAGGTCAGCCGCTGGAAGGGACCACTCAGCAGCCCAGCTACTCTGATGCTCTCAAAGGCATCCGGGTGGCTGTGCTGCCCTGTGACTACCCTGCAGCTGCTCTATGCCCGGAGGACCTAACCAGACTACAGGATGTGATTATGGACGAGGTCCTAAAAGGGTGGAGGCACCCTCTGGTGTTCTGTGGGGTGTTCTTCCGATCAGGCATGCTCTTTGTGGACTGCAAGGATGAGCGGACTGCAACCTGGCTGGCAGAAAAGGCACCGGCTATTGAAGGGTGGAAGGGACCCGAGCTATGCACTAAAAGGGGGGAGGACATCCCGCCGGTGCACACGATCTCGGTGTTCTTCCCTAGATGCGCCGAGAAATCGGCTGAGTACGTGCTGGGGCTTATTCAGGCCCAGAACGAGGGTGTCCACACGGCTGCGTGGAAGGTGGTGTCGTGCGACGCTGAGGACAACGGGCTCAGGCTCAACCTGGGCATCGACGAGGCGTCGTACGTCAGTATAAAGAGGGCCGGATTCCACATAAATTTCCGGTACAGCTACGTCTCGGTGAGGCCGTGGCGACAAAAGACGACAGGCAGCAAGGAGTCAGAGTCGCAAGACATGTGTGTTGACGCGGCAACTGACTCCACTGAGGCCCCAGAGACAGAGTCGACCACGGCCCCACCAGCCAACCCGCTGTCAGAACAGGCACTGGCACCAGCCAACCAGTCAACAGATCCTGCACAGGTACCAGCTCCGGTGAGTTCCGGGCCAAAAGGCCTCGACTACGTGCGCACCACACAGGAGCTCCTAGCTGACATTGGCAGGCTCGAACTCGATAGAGGAAGCGAGGGCGACGCGCGGCTCTCGGATATCGAGGACGAGCCCCAATTATGAAGACACCAGCAGTAGAGGTAGCCCAGGTCAATCTGCATCACGCGGTGGCCGCCTCGGCGGTCATTGCGAGCAGGTTTGCCACGGAAGACCTGGGTATACTGATAATACAGGAACCGTGGACCTACAGAGGCCAGGTGAGGGGTCTTAACCACAACAACAATAAGGTAATTTGGGACCTCTCCTGCGAGAGGCCCAGAGCGTGTGTAGTGCTGAAAAATGATATTAACTATTTCTGCATTACAGAGTTTCTAACACAGGACCTGGTAGCAGTCCAGACTACCTTGATGGTTGATGGCAGGGAGTTGGAGGTGGTCTTGGCTGCAGCCTATTTTCCGGGGGACAACGCCAACGTGCCGCCCCTTGAGGTACAGCAGCTCCTGGAATCCTGCCGCAGGAAAAGACTTCCTGTCATTCTAGGCTGCGATGCAAACGCCCACAATATGGAGTGGGGCAGCTCGGACACTAACCGTAGGGGTGAGTGCCTTTTAGAATATATCATAAGTGCAGACCTGAGCATTCACAATGTCGGCAATGAACCAACGTTCATTACTAGGGTTAGAGAGGAAGTTCTTGACATCACGATCAGCAACAGACTGGCCAGTCCTCTGATCGGCCAGTGGAAAGTCTCATCTGAGCCTTCACTGTCGGACCACAGGATTGTCCGGTTTGCACTGGGAGCTGCTTGTCAGACAGGTTACCATAAGAGAAACCCCAGGAGAACTGACTGGGCCAAATATGAAGAGGTACTTAGACTGAACCTACCAAGAATAGAGGTACAGGGAAGAAAGGTAGATTGTATGGCGCTAGAGGACAGGGTTAATAAGCTGAACGGCACAATATTAGATGCCTTTACGTCCAGCTGTCCCGTGTCAAAGCCGAAAGGGAAGGCTCAGCCTCCCTGGTGGTCACGGGAACTCTCGGTTCTTAGGAAAGAGGTTCGCAGACTGTTTAACAGGGCAAAGCGCACCGGGAACTGGGAGGAATACTCAGTCAGTCTGACAAAGTACAATAAGGAGATCAGGAAGGCCAAGCGTAGCAGCTTCAGGACCTTTTGTGAAAACATTGCATCCACTCCTGTAGCTGCTAGGCTTCATAAAGCTTTGGCAAGGGACAACACAGGCACGAGACTGGCAATAAGGCTACCTAATGGGACCTTCTCAGGTACGGAACAGGAAAGGGCACTCGCCCTGTTGTCGGCCCACTTTCCGGACGCCATTCCCACCACTGGGGAAGCTATGTTCCGTGCGTACAGGCCATCCCCACCGGACTGGAAGCTGGCTAAGAGCCTTATAAACCGGCAAACGGTGCGGTGGGCTTTGGACTCCTTCGAACGGTACAAGTCCCCTGGGGTGGATGGTATATGTCCAGTGTTGCTGAAGCAGGGTGGAGAGCTCTTACTCCCACATCTTGTAGATGTTATGAGGGACAGTCTAGCGCTGGCCCACATTCCCAAGGTGTGGCAAAGGGCCAGGGTTATTTTTATCCCGAAGGTAGGTAAGAGAGATTACTCTCTTGCCAAGTCATTCAGGCCGATAAGTCTCACATCATTTATGTTGAAGGCAATGGAGAAAATTATTGACCATGAGATCAGGTTTAACACTCTGAAACAGACCCCTCTGCATTCCAACCAGCACGCGTACAGGGTGGGTAGATCCACGGACACTGCGCTGTATGCCTTAACGGAGGAAATACAAGGGGCCTTTGAGTGTGATGAGGTGGTGCTCTGTGCCTTCCTCGATATCGAGGGGCCTTTGATAATTCCTCCCATTCGGGAGTTGATAGAGCTATTGAGAAATATAACGTCCAGCCAACCATCCGGCGTTGGATAGCAAGGTTACTGCAGACCAGGATAGCCGAAACTGAAGTCGGTGACAGCGTTGTTCAAATACAAACAACAAAAGGGTGCCCGCAAGGGGGAGTATTATCTCCTCTACTGTGGAGCTTAGTTGTGGACGAACTCCTACAGCTACTCACTAACGAGGGCGTTCGATGCCAAGGGTATGCGGACGACATAGTGATTATTGCTAGAGGGAAGTTCGCTAGTACTCTCTGTGACATCGTCCAAAGAGGTCTTAACCTTGCAAAAAGGTGGTGCGCAGATGTAGGCTTAAATATCAATCCCTCAAAGACAGCTATAGTCCCCTTCACCAAGAAAAGAAATCTTCAGGGGATGAGGAACCTGACCCTGGATGGGGTCGCAATCAACGTCGCCACAGAGGTTAAGTATCTGTGGCTTACCCTGGACTCCAAGCTTCTGTGGAAGACCCATGTTGATGCGGTCACCTCCAAGGCCACCAGGGCGATTATGGTGTGCAAACGTCTGGCGGGCAAATCCTGGGGGTGCACTCCGAGGATCCTCAGATGGTTGTACACCATGATAGTGAGACCTATAGTAACGTACGGTGCGGTGGCTTGGCATTCCAGGACTACTTTAGTAAAGGTGAGGCAGACCCTCTCTAAGCTTCAACGTTTGGCATGTGTGTGCATTACGGGAGCAATGCGCACATGCCCGACGGCAGCGCTAGAGGTAATGCTGGAACTCGAGCCACTGCACCTCTTAGTTGAACAGGTTGCAAAGCGAACCCTCCTCAACTTTGCTAGGGAGGGCTTCGGCAAAGGCAAGGTGGTATCATCTAGGAACAGGGACAAGCTAGGTACCCAGCTCCCCCTGGCTCTTTTCCCCAGAGACGATATCAACAGACAGGTTATCTTCAAAAGGAATTTCAGGACTTACACCTACAGCAAGGTGACCTGGTGTGCCTCTATTATGGAAAGGCACATACAGGCGAGCACAATACAGTGGTACACTGACGGCTCCAAAACACCTGCGGGGATTGGAGCAGGCGTGTACGGCCCCAGGCTGAAGCTTTCGGTGCCCCTGGGAACCTTCCCAAGCATCTTTCAAGCGGAGGTCTATGCCATCAGTTTGTGCGCTGAGATCAACATGAGTAGGAATTATAGGGATGAAAGGATACTTATACTAAGTGATAGTCAGGCGGCACTTATGGCTCTCTCATCATTCGAGATCAAGTCCTCCTTGGTTTGGGAATGTGTCGAGAGGCTTAATGCTCTGGCGGAGGTCAATGATATCCAACTAATGTGGGTACCAGGGCACACGGGGGTGGCAGGAAATGAGGAGGCTGATCACCTGGCCAGATTAGCTGCTTCCTCGGCCCCGATAGGACCTGAGCCCTTTCTGGCAGTGGGACCAAGTACTATAAAGGATATGCTCAGAAGGGACATTAGAAAACTGAGGGAACTGCATTGGCGCGACACCATGGGGCAGCGTCAGGCGAAGAGCCTATTAGGAGGTTACAATCTGACAAGATACAGGCTACTCATGAATTTTCCATAAACTGAGGGTAATTACAGGATTTTTGACCGGCCACTGTAGGCTGAGAGGGCACATGTATAAACTAGGTATCTGGTCCAGCGACCTGTGCCGCTTCTGCGATGCCGCCAGGGAAACTCCCCTACACCTTCTTGTAGAGTGTGAGGCCGTGGCGCGCAGGAGGCTTAGAAGCATAGGGTACGTCTGGCCAAGTGAGGAGCACATACACTCACTGTCCCCGGAGTCCATTATGAAGTTTTTAGACACTCAGGGGCTTGCTGAGGAGTTGTGATGAGCTAGGGGCACAATAGACCCAGCGGTCGCAGTGCATTACCCAACCAACTATCTATCTATCTATCTATGGAATCGGTGCATTTTAATGCTACTGAAGACGCTTGAAGTTCACAACGGGAGGCTATTAGCACGCCCCCACCTCTACAGCAACCAGTTTTTACGGCCTTATGGAAAACGTCATAGCGGTTCAGATCAAAAAACTCAGCATCGAAAAATTTTTCACTAAGCCATGTCTCGATAATGACAANTCAAAAAACTCAGCATCGAAAAATTTTTCATTAAGCCATGTCTCGATAATGACAAATACGTCATACTCCAATTGCGAACTCAGCAGGCGCATATCCTCTGACTTGGTTCTTAAACCTGAGGCATTGTGAAAGTATATTTTAATAGATTTGGGGTCATTAGAAGCCGGCCCCGCTAAGCTGTTTGATGATCGGGCAATGTTTTCTCGAAAAAACGAAAGGGACGAACGGCCACATTGACAGGCCAGAGGTCTGAGTTTAATATAGATTCAAATGAGTACTCAGGAACACCTAGTTTGAAATTTATCCTTTTCAAGTCAGCATCAGGTGTACCTTTTTTACCAGCTTGTAGCAAGACATACTATTTTTATTGACAGTTGAGTGCGGCATAGTCAATAATATTATTCTCCGTGACTGATTTTGAGAAGGAAGATAAATGCAACCACTTGAGTCGAACTGCAACCTCCAACTCAATATTTGAATTAGCGCCCAAACAGCCTTCTTATTCAAGTTTTTACGCTTTTTTTCTCCACTGTGGACCACTGCGCATCATTACTTGGTATAGGTGCCTTAACACCAATACTATGATTGTTAGCATCAGCAACACCAGCAACCCCAACATCGGCGTTCTTATCAATAACAGGCGTAGCGGGCAGCGCATTGAAAACATGAGACGCATTCGTGCTAATAGTTGCCGACTTATGCGCAGCATTAGAAGACGAAGGCACAACTTTGATGTTTGTATCATTGGCATATGTACGAGTAATATTTGCATTAGGAGTCATACGCTTCGCTGGCATAACAGGTGAGAGAGTCGCATTGGTCACTGTTCGCTTTCCATTGCCATTAGCAGCTGGCGCAACAGTTGAATTGAGCAGCGGAGAAGCACTTTGGGAAACAGCGTCAGCAGAGAAACGGCTTATACTCTCACAATTGTTGTCATTGTCGACAGTAACAACGTTTGAACTCACAACAGCACTTTTGATGACATTTAGTTCGGCAGCTAAGGCTTTAATGCAAGAAGCGTTGTTGTTGCCAATGGCGATACTTTGTGTGGTTAAATTTATTTGAGTTTTTTATAATTCTATCTGCACATAAATATCGTTGAATTTCGCATCAAGAACATTTAACACTTTTTCGAAGCCTTGCTTTTGCATGTTTAGGGCCGAATCGAAAGCTTGGAAAATCGATTTAGATGTATCTATACACGTAGAGCACAAGTAGCAAATATGGCGATTGAGATTAATCAATCCAAGATCAGTCAGTGACCAGGCCTTCACAGCAGGAGCGATGGAAACGCAGATTACAGAATCCACTACAAGGCACTATGTTAGAGTCATTTCTTACAAACCGCTTTTCGCATTTACCGCAGGAGTCGGTCATATTACGAATTTATTAAATTTCACAAGAGCGCGGTAAAAAACACGTCTACACAGCTCGACGACTCACTTACTATTTCGAGAGAGAAAGTTTTGCTTTACATAGAAATTTGTGCTCTTTTATTTTCACTTTAACGTGTTTCAGTGTGGGTTCTTTTAATTCAAGTTGGCCTTCGGTTTTTTTAATTTAACTAAGTTCTCAGCAAAAAAAAGTTTGTTTAAGAAATAAGAAAATAAGGCAAATATCAAAATCGGCTAAAAACGGCTAATTTTTTTTTACAAAGCGGCTAACAAATCGGCTGCCGGCTAAACCATCGCAAACGGCTAAATCTAGCCGGAAAACGACTAAAATGGCAACACTGCTTGGCACGCAAGTTAATTGGATGTCATTGTAGTCCGCCAGGATGTTGAGCATATCAGTGCAAGCAAGAACCAAGGGGGACTTAACCCTTGGGCCTATTATCTCTGGAGAGCAAAGCTAATGGGATTTGGGAGCCTAGCTTGACTCTGTTCCTCGATGGCAGGGTTTTGCCTCTGCCAAAGCCTTCTCTCGCGAAGTTTAGTAGATTTCGCTTCGCTACCTGTTCTTTGGTAAGGTGCAGCGGCTCGAGCTAGAGAATCACCTCCAGCGCTGCCATCGGCCATGTGCCCATTGCCCCCGTAATGCATACTCACGCCAGATGTTGAAGCTTGGTGAGGGATTGTCTTACCTTAGCAAGGGTGGTTCTCGATACCCAAGCTATTGCCCCATAATGATCTATTGATCTAACTATCATGGTATACATCCATCTCCGAATTTTGGGACTACAGCCCCAAGTCTTCCCTGCCAGACGTTTAGATAGATACATCATAGGTATGTACTGCGACCAGGAGATCTATTGTGTCCTCAACTATTTACAGTATCTCAACTAATCCTAGAGAACCCAAACATTTTAGATCTCGAGAGGTTAACGGTTGTAGCAATTCTTCACCTGGCCAGAGTTGGCCTAGGTACCCTTGTACCTTGTAAGGTTACAGCCCCCCAGTAAATATTTAGCCTGACGTAGACCTGTAGTATTACGCCAGTGCTGATTCCTTAGTCTGTTCCTCTCCTTCCTGAGCTCTTCATTGATTGTGCTAGGTCCATGAGAGAGAAGACTTGACTGTCTCCATGGGAGAGATGACTTGACAGCGGATGCCATTGTCGGTAAAAATCCGAAGGAGTTCGTCGACAACTAAGCTCCACAGGAGAAAGAATAAAACTCATCCCTGCGGGCAACCTTTTGTTGTTTGTAGCTGTACCACGCTGTCCCCGAGGTGGGTTTCGTGTTAAGTAGCCTAGCTGTCCACCTGCGGATGGTTGCCTGTACATTGCGTTTTTCAATTGACTGATCGACGCATTCTCCGTGTACCTGCCCACTCTGTAGGCATGTTGGACAGGGTGTAAAGGCGCCTGTTTAAGAGTATTGTTCCTGATTTCATGGTCGATGACCTTCTCCATTGCCTTTAGCAGAAAGGAGGTTAAACTTATCGGCCTGAAGTACCTAGCGAGAGAAATCTCTCTTTCCTATCTTCGGATAAATATTACCCGAGCCCTTTGCCACACCTCGGGGATGTGAGCGAGCGCTAGGTTAGCCGGCATGATGTTGCCGAGGTGTGGAAGTATGAGCACCTTGCCCTGCTTCAGCAACACTGAACTGATGCCGTACACTCCAAGGAATTTATAACGATCCAAAGATTCCAAGGACCAGCAGACTGACCGGTGGGTGAATAAACTTCTAGCCAGCTTCCAGTCCGCTAAGAATGGCCCAATCCGCTGGTGTGATACCTCCCTCGAAGTAGGAGTGGCATCCGGGAAGTGGGCTGAGAGCAGGACAAGTACCATCTCCTTTTCGTTGCCTGAGTAGGTGCCATTGTCTAGCCGGATTACTAGTTTGGTTTCTGTATGGTCCCTGGGCAAGGCTTTGTGCAGGCTAGCGGCTGCAGGAGGCGATGAAATGCTCTCACAGAACTTCCTGAAGCTGCCAATTTGGCCTTCCTGACCTCTTTACTGCAGCTAGTTAGACTGGCTGATTACGCAGCCCAGTGCCCTTCACGCTTCGCTTGTGATTGTTTTTTGTGCATTTCAGCACTTTTGACATGTTTTCCTGGTCTGTAATTTTGTTGTAAGCACATAAATGGCTAGTAACATAGTTAAAAGTAGAATTTTCTGCATTCACCGTGCAAACAGACAAAAAGTAGAATCGTTTCCACGACAGTCCGATATGCGTAACGGGAATGACCCAGATTTATATCAGACCTAGGACTGTCACTCGAGCAACACTCCCAAAAACTCTTTGGGGAATTTTTTTGCTGTTATAACAACAAAAAGTAGTATCGGAGCGTTTGATTTTTTGTTTGATAAAAACTTTACATGCAATGTGTAAAGTAGCTGTAAGACATGGCGGCAATTGCAAGTCCTTTTGAAGTCTGTCAAACTCAAGAATTTTCAAAAGGGATTGCAGGAGCAGTTACAACTTTCATGTAAAGTGACTTTCGAAAGGAGCTTTATTTCCCGAAAATCAAACATTCTGAAAGCAGTTTTTGACTGTTTACACGGTGAAAGCAGAAATTTCCATTTTCAATTGTGTTACCAGACACTTTTATGCTTATAACAAAATTAATCACCGGAAAAGTATACTAAACAATGCGCACAAAACTGCAACAAAATGGCGAATGCAATAATATTTAATAATAATAATAATAATAATAATAATAGATTAGCGCTTACACATATGTTAGTGTTTGGCCGAGCTTCTCCTCCGATTTGTGGCGTGCGCCTTGACAAAGTGGAGGGACCTACAGTTTTACGCGACCGCTGGTACGAAAAAACCTATTTTCTAAATTTTTTGCGATGTTGCTTTGACCAGGGCTTGAACTCAGGCGCTGCGGAGTGGAAGCGCGCAC
>NW_016157681.1:216368-223284 GCF_001687245.7 Rhagoletis zephyria | reverse complement strand
ATGTATTTTAAGGACAATTTAGGCACTGGCTACGTTACCCAAAAGACTGCCAACGTTGCGCTTACGAAAATTTAGTATATAAAATTAAAAGAAATTATTAGATTTTTCGACATTCATTTTTATTTTTGATTATGACCAATATTTAGTTAGTACCGAAGGAAAAGGAACTAATTTAACATAGATATTTTTTAATTACATATACCCTTGTTTGGATATATAAAAAGTACAAATTTTGTCGTTTATAATTTGGATTTGGTGGGCCGCTTCGATACCATGATTTATCCTTACAAACTCGATATCCGTTACTACTTCAACAATGATGTTAGATTCTCTCAGGTTAAATGCCTTTTGAAAATGTAGTGCGCTGCTTACGATTATATTTCGAGCTCTTACATATTTTCTTACTATGGTTTTCACTGTAGCTCCTGTCCCATCCACACAGCCTTTTCCATGAGAGGTAGCGAAATAATTCCAAATAATTTTTAGTTCAAGTTTTACTTCTAAGCACGTAATTAAAGCAGCTATGAATTTGTTTTTGAACTGAGAGAATGGACCATCAATCCAAATTTTTAAAATTTTAAGAGATGACGGTAATTTTGAAAGTAATTTCCATAGATAAGTAGCAATGGTGTCTTTGGTATGAATTAAGTTATCAGAAACAAAAACTTTTACTTGAAAGGTGTTGTTATAGTACAATCCACTTGTTAACAAGGTAAGTTGGCGCTGATTCCAATGGGCGTTTTGTACTTCGTCTCGCCCTTCACAAACAAAATTTTCCGCGAAATCAATTTGAAGCAGGCCTTCATCATCAACGTCCGTGCTCAATGCTCTCGGCCGATCATATTCATTGAAGGTTATAGATTGCTCACGTTTGTTTTAAAGCTAAGTTGCAGAAATTGGGGCCATATCTTACTTATATAAGCAATAAGGTCATATATCGTTCCATTTTCCTGATTCCTTTCAACCCGCTTCTTTACAAGATCTATTTGCCACACCAACTAATGTAGTTTTGAAGTAGACGAAATATTTTGTACAAATTCGTTCATCTTGGATTCGAGTTTACTAGTGCATTCATCACAATTACCATACCAACAGTCAATCGAAGATTTTTCGCACAAAAAAAGTTAGCGAAACCATTGTCATAGCTAGGCATATTCGGAATTTTTTTACATAAACTTGTAACAGCTTCTATAAAGTTTGAATGGTAAGTACACAAGCACACCTTGTGTTTGTTAATTTTACATGTTGTGGTCGTGCACGATAAAAATAAGATAAGCAACAAGTATCTGAAATCATAATAATAAAAAAATATATATAAATTTCAAGAAATGCATTCGCATAGATCAAAATACCTCTTCCTTTGTTCATTTGCTCTACATCAAATACTGCAAACGCTCCTCAAGCCCGCAAAAATATGTGAAAGTACGGCTTTTTTTTCGTTCCCAAATTCGGAAGGGCTCGAGCAGCTTTGGAAACAGCTTTCCTTAGTGACTGAACAGATTTGTATCCGCTATGAGTTTCTCTCTTGCCCTCTTCACTCACAACCAGTGTTGCCGCGCCGTCCCAAGAAAATGTATCACCGACCAAGCCAAAAATGCATCCAAATGTATCCAATTTTATTTTTTTACGTATCCATCTCATAATTTGTAAGAAAACCAAACATTTTCAAGAAAAAGACATAAGTTAACCCATCCTAAGGACTTGGAATACGTGTATATATATTTTTATATTTCATAAAATCAAAGATTAGTAATTTCAATTTATAAATTACATTTTTTATGCATAAGTACTTTGCAAAGTAAGTATAATAAATAGTAATTAATATGTTACATTTGTACCTGTACACTCTAAAAAGTGTGTGTAAAACTACTACTGAAAAGAATCTATTTTTCAACAGGAATCTGTATAAATATGCATACGTATAAGATGTTCAGGATTTGATTTTGAACTTGAGATCTTTAAAATATACACATAAATATACACATGAAATGTTTAAATTTGCAAAAAATTTTAAACTAAAAATACATTTCCTACAATTTGTTATTTTGCTCTCTGCGACAAATTTGATATGTTAAAGTAAACAGGTAGTGTTTAATTTTATTACACGGTGTGCAAATTTGCACACATTAAAAGAGGAAAATGGTTACCTCTGTTAATATGCGCAAATAAACAAAAAAAAATTAGAGTGTATTTTAAGTCTTTTCAGTAAAATTCATAAAAATGTCCTTAAATAAATCAAATCTAGTTTTTTAAACAGTGTATTTTAAACTACATTGAGATCTTCTTTCTTTTAAAATTAACAAATGAAAATATGTGATATGAAAGAGATATATTTACTTTATATATATATTAAGATCTTGCTTAAAGCATATTTTTTAGCTAACTAAACAATTGCGCCTTACACTGCTTTGGTGAGATCTCTTCATATGTTCATTGCTTCGTTCACAAAAAATTAAAGAAAAAAATAATAATAATAATAATAAAAATAAACAAACGTCATTAATGAAAATCGATTTTTGAACGAAAAAAACTTTATAGAAAATATAAAATGTTGGCCTATTTAAAAAAGTATCCACGNTTTGGTGAGATCTCTTCATATGTTCATTGCTTCGTTCACAAAAAATTAAAGAAAAAAATAATAATAATAATAATAAAAATAAACAAACGTCATTAATGAAAATCGATTTTTGAACGAAAAAAACTTTATAGAAAATATAAAATGTTGGCCTATTTAAAAAAGTATCCACGTTTATACTGATCGGAAAAAATAAGTATCCCGCAAAAATTCGTCTAAAAATGTATCCAATTGGATCTATTTAGATCCAAACGGCATCCCTGCTCACAACTACTTTCTCTCTATTATTTTTAATCACGCGTTTCCGCTCTCTACATTTTCTCACTCTCTGACGAGCCGATTCTCGATTATTTTTCACAATTTCATTAAGGATTTTCAATGGTATGCTCTTTTCTGCTTCCTTCTTTTTTTCTCATTACAGTTGCCTTTTTCTTTTTATATTCCTCATATTGTGGCGAGTCTTCAATTTCTTCATATAATTTTTTCTTCTGAGCTTTGGTCAATTAATTGATTTTTATTAAAAAGTCACTGGCAACGTTACATGTGTTTAAGAGCTAGAAATTTCACCATATCTACCGAAATGGCATATTTTCTAATTAGTACGCAAAACATACGTATAACATTAAGGAAAATGCAAAAAGCCCTTTTGCAAAGGCTTTTAAAATGTCTGAAAAAAAATTTTTGTTTTTACACTGGCAACGTTGCCGATTTTGTGGCACATTTATTTTTCACGTAACTTGTATTTAAAACACATTTTTGTTTAATATTGATACGTATTAGGATTAAATAATTTATTTTCTAGTGTCAAAAACTTAAAGGCGAAAATTAGTGGTAACAAACGCTTTATTTTTACCCTTTTCTTGGATTTTTTTCCCACCATATCTTGTCTGCTTGATAACCTTTGATGAAAAGAGCGAAAAATCGAATATAAAACGCTTTAGCGTGACTGACATTAATCTCACTAGTCGCTTTAAGGTGTCATGAAGACCGAAAGACCCCAGTGTTTGCAAGATTTGACAAATAAAAAAAAAACCAACTTGGTTTACTTTCCCATAGAATCGGCCATATGCTAATTTGCTAAAAACGATTGCATAGTCTTATGTTTAAAGTGAAAGGCAAGGATGCATTTCAATTTCAATTATTTTTATACTTTAAGTTGTTTAGAACTTATTACTGTTGAGTTCAACCCTAAGATAATATCAGTTAATTACACAAGCCATACAGAATTTTCACTCACTAAGATTTTTGATCATTCGGTTTCAACTTCATCGGCGTTGGGTTTGTGTCAAATTAAGTTCTCTTTCAATAGATACTTACACATGATATGATCTAAGGAACGGATGTATAGCGATATCAAGTGCGAGTACGCGATACTAACCAACAATGTCAAATTTGGATGATAGAATATAACAGCTCAACCTAATATTACCGGCGTGAGTTTTTCTACGCACGCACGCAAGTTTTTCACATTTGATTAACCGAAATCAATTTGCGTGCGTGATTTCTCAAAGCTGCATTTCTGTCAAATTTCGAAAGTTGAGCAAAATGTGGGCATAAATGCAGAAAAGCTCCGATTCTCAAATTTAAAAAAAAAAACAAAACAAAGATCGATAAAGATCATTGAGGTGTGTATAACGGCATATTTCTTTTTTCGCGGAAACAACAATTACAAAAGTTATTAAGTTCAAATTAAAAAAGAGAATTTTAATCAAAATTTAATTTCCTTTAATTTGATATACATACTTTATATATGCCTTGTTTAGTTTTCACAAAAATCGAATTAATGTACGCAGAAAGGAGTTCCGCTTCTCTTCTGCGGCAACACAGAAAGAAGAATTCTAGTTAGTGAGGGTTATATCGATGGCTGAGTGGAAGATCGACCTATCTCGGCAGCCAGTTCGAAAACGCTCCATCTCAAAAAACTTTTCAAGAACGCCCTATTTCAGAATTTAACTGAAAAACACCCTATCTCAAAATTCGATATGTATATTAAATTAAAGGGAATCAAATTTCCTATCAAATGAGATCAAACTTTTTAAAATCCATGCATTCGTTTTCAAAAAATTTTGATATAAACAAATTTTTTAATTTGAACTTTGACCCTTAATAACTTTTGTAGTTGTTGTTTCCTCAAAAAAAAATATATATATACCGTTATGTTCAGCTCAATCATCTCTATCGATGCAATATTTATTTTTTTATTTGAGAATCGGAACTATTCTGCATTTGTTCCAAAATTTGAATTCATAGTCGCGCCAAAATGTCAAATGAGCACAAACGTCAAATCGAAGTGTCACGCAACACAAATCTTGGAATTTGAGCTACGGCTCGTTTACATTGGACAATTCTGTCAAGACAATGAAGATATACGTATTAGTTGTCCAAAACGCATGCATGGAAAAGTATGCATGTGTTAGTGAAAACGTGTGCATGTATTGCTATTGTCATGACAGTATTGTCCAGTGTAAACCCTAAGTTAGCTTTTTACGCACGCCGGTCATTTTCGGTTGGTCTCATACAAGTTGTAATTTTTGGCAGGGAACTGCCGGCGTGCGTAATATCATCTTATCTTACTAATAATATCTTACTATAATATTATAAATGTGAAAGTTTGTATGTTTGGATGTTTGGGACGCGGAAACGACTGAACGGATTTGCATGAAATTTTGTACGCGGATAGCTTATGGCCCAGATTGGTTAATAGACTATTTTTTTTTAAGAGTTGTCACCTGTTAAAAAGTTTAATTTATTTAATATGCGGGAACAACTGAATGGATTTGCATGAAAACTTGCACAAAGATAGCTTATGGCCTAGATTGGTAAATAGGCTACTTTTTTTTTAAGAGTTTTTAAGAGTAAAAAAGTTTCATTAAATTAATACGCGGAAACGACTGAATGGATTTGCATGAAATTTTGCAAGCAGATAGCATATGACCTACAGTGGAAAATAGGCTAATTTTTTGGAAGAGTTGCCACCTGTTAAAAAAGTTTAATTAAATTAATACGTGGAAACGACTAAACGGATTTGCATGAAATTTGGCACACAGATAGCTTATGATCTAGGTTAGAAAGTAGGCTGCTTTTTTTAAGAGTTTCCACCTGTTAGAAATGTTTCATTTAATTAATACGCAGAAATGAGTGAACTGATTTGCATGGAAGTTTTCACACAGATAGCTTATGAGTTACCACCTGCTAGAAAAGTTTAATTAAATTAATACGCGGAAAAGTCTGAACGGATTTGCATGAAATTTTGCAAGCAGATAGCTTATGACCTACAGTGGAAAATAGGCTAATTTTTTGGAAGAGTTGCCACCTGTTAAAAAAGTTTAATTAAATTAATACGTGGAAACGACTAAACGGATTTGCATGAAATTTGGCACACAGATAGCTTATGATCTAGGTTAGAAAGTAGGCTGCTTTTTTTAAGAGTTTCCACCTGTTAGAAATGTTTCATTTAATTAATACGCAGAAATGAGTGAACTGATTTGCATGGAAGTTTTCACACAGATAGCTTATGAGTTACCACCTGCTAGAAAAGTTTAATTAAATTAATACGCGGAAAAGTCTGAACGGATTTGCATGAAATTTTGCAAGCAGATAGCTTATGACCTACAGTGGAAAATAAGCTAATTTTTTGGAAGAGTTGCCACCTATTAAAAAGTTTTAATTAAATTTATACGCGGAAACGACTGAACAGATTTGGATGACATTTCGCACAGAGATAGCTTATGACCTACAGTGGAAAATAAGCTAATTTTTTGGAAGAGTTGCCACCTATTAAAAAGTTTTAATTAAATTTATACGCGGAAACGACTGAACAGATTTGGATGACATTTCGCACAGAGATAGCTTATGACCTAGACTGGAAAATAGGCTACTTTTTTAAGAATTGCCACCTTTTTGAAAATCAAATTTTGCTCAAAGATTGTTTATGGCCTGGATTGAAAAATAGGCTACTTCCTTAACCGGTTTTCCGATCAGAACGAAATTTAGTACACTTACTACGGATTTCGGAAGGATGGTCTTAGACTGAAAGTAAGTCCGATAACTCAAGGCCCCTCCCATACAAATTGGAATTTTTATATTACATACATATCTCTGGAAGTATTTGTGGGAGAGAACTGAAACTTGGTATAGTGATATGTATGTGAAATCAATGATGGCATTAATCGATTGATGTTTTAATCAGTTAGTTAATTCGATTAAATTCAATCTGATTACAATTATTTATATTATTATTATATTATATATTACAATTAATCATGATTAATTTTAATCTGACTAAACAGTTAATCGTAACCGCGATTAAAAAATTAATTTTTAATCATTAACTCTTAATTT
>NW_016157681.1:201684-216343 GCF_001687245.7 Rhagoletis zephyria | reverse complement strand
GTAAAACACAAACTAATTACTATAACTGGTGTTTGGTTTCAAACTTGGACAAACTAGACAAATTAATCAGATTTTATTTTTAATTGGATTAACGATTAATGTTACTGTTAAATTAAACGTAATCGCAGCCAGCGATTAACGATTAAAAAAATGTTATCATTAATCGTACAGTTGATTACGACTAATTAATGTTAATCGTCAAACGCGATTAACATTTTAATCGTTAATTATTAATCGTTAATCAGATTAACAGTTTGCCAACACTGTGTGAAATCATGTTCATATTCACGGAGAAAAATGGACGTTTTTGGAAAAGAGGCGTAGCACCTCCCATACTGACTGAAAGTTTCATATTGCATATCTCTTCAAATGTTTGGGGTAAAGCACTCAAGCTTGGTATGGAAATACATATGTATGTATGTATGTGAAACTAATACCATACTCATGGAGAAAAATGAGAGTTATTGGAAAAGGTGGTGTGGCAACTCCCATGCAAATTGATTTTTCTATGCTGCATATCTCTGGAGGTGTTTATTGCAGAGGACTGGAACTTGGCACCGAGATGTGTATACAAAATTAATTCCATACTCATAGAGAAGAATTTGTGTTATTCGAAAAGGGGACATGGTACCTCCCGTACAAATTTATTGTTTTATACTGCATATCTCCAGAGATGTTCATGGTAGAGTACTGGGACTTGGTACTGGGGTATGTAAAATCAATTCTAAATTCATGGAAGAAGATTAGGGTTATAAGAAAAATGGGCGTGGCACTTCCTGTACAAATTGACTTTTTCTTGCCACATATCCCTGGAAGTGTTTGTGGAAGACAGAATAAATTTCATTAAATGGAAAAGGGAGAGCCGGGTTCGGCCTTATAATCTAAAGCTCTCTTGAGGCATTTGCTACAGTAATGAGAAGTGGTATTTTATCAAGGCCAGGTTACTAAATTTGAGTTGGAAATATTAGAACCCGCCGTGGCACCTCCAAGAAGGTTACACGTTCACGCGTCGTATACCTAAAACCATTTTAATGTAAACTTAGAGGGATTGATATCTTTCGTATGCCTAGCGCGCAGACGAGATTTTATAATTTCATAGTTTTAAACGGCCTAAATACCTTAACTCGCTTAAAAAATAACGAGCTATAACGAAATGGGCACAGAAATAAAACCTAACATCATTAAATTATTTTTCATATTTGTATAAAAGTGTGGGGTGAAACCCGCGGGTGTAAGCTAGTGGTACAATAAAAACAGGTAGAAGCCAATTTGACGTCAAACCTACAAAAGTCAAAGTTTTCGGGAGAGTTTAAAAAAATTAGCGTGTGTAAGGAAAAATAAAAAAAATTACATTTCACTGGTTGACGTTGTTAAGTAAATTTGGAGTTTATTTTTATTTATTTATTTTCTTTAATTAAAATTTGTTAATTTGTATGTTTTCTGTTTTAGATTTATGAGTTGCAGTGTTTTTGGACATTAAGGCACTTTAAAAAAAATAGTGGTATCTGCACAATACTACAAAAATTCAAATGTTAATTAAAATTTGTTACTAAGGAACATTAAAAAAACTACGTGACATTTAAAGCGCAACGAAATATAGGAACTAAAAAGAAAACAAGTTGAAGTTTAAAGATTTGTTTCTCATGAGAGCAACAAATCGAGCTGAAAGCGAACGGGCGTGACGTCATCAAATACCAGAAAGAGAGAGCAAAGACGAACTCAACGAGAAAAAGAGGAATAGAATAAAAGGCAGAGTTGTCATGTTTCGAATTTGAAAAAGCGCTAAAACCCAAGAAAAATGTCGTTATTTCTCGAAAAAATTACTAAATTTTTATTGGTGTATTTAATTGACTTTATATACACACAAAATTTTATTTAAGGATGCCGACTAGGGATGTTGCGATACAAGTAAATACAAGTAGGTACTCGATACTTTCATCTTGAAACCAAGTACTTTTGGCATCGATACTTTCACCAAATACAATAAGTAGGTATCGGATGTAAGTACTTGGTATCGGCAAAAAGTACTCATACATAAACTCCCATCGCTTGTAAAGCAAAAGTACGAATGCCAAAATATAAGGTAGAGCAATAAGTAAGAGCACAATATTAGATCAACTCAAAGCCATTTGAGCAACAGAGTCCCCTTTCAGACACGTCAAGTCTTGCTTTCAAGTCTGCTCGTTCGTAGGCGAAGGAGGTGAGAAGAGAGGGGAAGAGTACAGATTCCGTACCGTCAATTCGTTTCAAGTTTTCTTGTCTCTTTTGATCTTTTCGTTGCTTCCCATTTAAAGAACCAAGGACTTGAATTCAATTAAAGTTAACGCGTGTGGAAGCAAATAGAAAACACAAAAGAGAATGCGAAAAAAATTGCTTTCAAGACTTGAAGTGTCTGAAAGGGGACAGAGAGCAAACAAAATTTACCGTTGCTATTGTGGTTTGCCATACCTCATTTCATTTGAATTTCATTTTCTTGGTGGTGTTGCTTCAACTGAAAGTTAAGCTTGTAGAAACAGTTCGTAAACAAATCTTTAATACAAATGTATTTGTCTTTTTATTATTTGTTTGCTTGACGATTGTTAAATCGTTTGGATAGAGAGACATCATTTTGGACATGTTTTAATTGGATCTTCACGGTCAACCTAAAATTTTTGAGTAAAAGTAGCAAGCTAGCTGGCGGAAAATGAGTAAATAAAAGTACATACTCGATACTTTTTGGTTGGTATCGATGCCTTTTCAGAAAAATACTTCCAAGTATAAGTATCGATACTAAAGGTTATTTTCACATCCCTAATGCCGACTCAAATAAATACAAATCAATGTTCCTTACTCGACGGTAAATTTCTTCTGGCTGAATGAAGGTGCTGCCGCATATTCACTTACGATCAGTGTTGCCGTTTTGATCCATGTACATAATTCAAAAGTGATACGAGTTTGCGCAAATTTTCGGAAGATACTTTATTTTTTCGCTCATTTCGCGAGATACTTAAATTTTTCGCGTAGTACACATTTTGATACATGTTAAAGAGAAAATATTAATGTATGTATGCGGTGGCAGCTTTTAAATTACGATCAGTGTTGCCGTTTTGAACCATATACATAATTCAAAAGTGATACGTGTTTGCGCAAATTTTCGGAAGATTCTTTATTTTTTCGCTCATTTCGCGAGATACTTAAATTTTTCGCGTAGTACAAATTTTGATACATGTTAAAGAGAATATATTTATGTATGTATGCGGTGGCAGCTTTTAACTTGTGATCGAAAATACTGAAACGTTTTGGGGTCAAATCAAGGCACATAAATACAGGTAGAAGCCAAAATGACGTTGCTCTCATGAGAACCAAACTTTAAACGTAAACTTGATTTTATTTTATTTCCTATATTTCGTTACGCTTTGAATGTCATATCTGTTACAAACAGTCTGGCAGCATCACTACCGAGAGCTTTGCCCTACGACAAATAAAGCTCAGCGTGAGTCGTTTGCTGATTGGCCATCGATATGATAAGCGACAAAGGGGAGAAACTGAACGGCTGAGTTCGTTCGCTAAGAGGCTAAAAACACAGGAACGGGAGCAGTAAGACACATTCGGAAAATCGCGTGCAAGGGGCAGCAGCAAGACTAAGAATTTTTTAACCTGCGGCGAAGGTTGTTGAATTTAATTAAAATAAAGATTTGAAATCGACTTTTAGTTGTTTTACTCAAGCCGGGTTCAAAAAATTTAGTTTATTGCCTACAAAAACTTAAAAAATTCTTATTGGCTCCTGATCGTCGTATTGTAATATCGGTTATGTCGGAGGACTTGTCTTCGCAACATACAATAGCCGACGCGAATATCGCTGCTAATCTTGCAGCTTCGAGCCACGTGCCCATAAACTCGCTAATGGATCGTAATTTGCAGGCTCGGGCAAACATCGGTGCCAATTCTGCACCCTCGACCAACAACTTGCCAAGTATCGAGTCCAAGGAGTTCGCAAATAATGTAGAAGTTGATACGCTATCATCGGTAGCAACTTATTGTATTTCCAACAATGTGGAATATAGTGTTCCACCCAACAACAATATCGCAGAAACGCTGGAGGGACATCCGTGGCCATTAGGGGCTAGATCAGGAGGAGCGGGCCCCACTAACACGTACGCCCAACCTCTGACTAGAAATCGCCCCAGCAGCCCTAGTCATTCCATAAGTTCCGCGACCTCACAAGCGACGAATTACAATGCGCAAGATATTCGGCGCATATCTGAATTGCTACAGGAACAGAGTGAGATACTAAAGCAGAGGGAAGCTCTGGTGATAGAACAACGTGCGTTTTTAGATCGGATCGACGCAATCCGTCTGGAGGATGACCCCGACGACCATCCGCCTGCAGTCCCGACACTGTTTAGCCGTAATGATAGGTCAACTCAACAAATACCGCCTACTCTAAGTTTAGGCTGTGTTGCTACACCAAGAGAACGAGCATCGAACGTATGCCATCCGCCTCTTGAAAGTGGTTTTTTGCCTGGACTATTGAATCGTCAGCCTCCACTTAGCAATCCATCGGCCACTGTAATGCAGGCATTACTAAACAAAATCGAATCACTGGAACAACAACTGCAAGCGCGGCCAACAGCGAATAGAGGATGGCTTCCTCAACAAACAGCTGGTATGCCAAACCACCAATCCCCACTAGCGCCCATAACCAGCACTGCATATGGCGTATCTCCTCACCGACGTCTGACGAGTGACCAACTTGCGTCTCGTAAATGCCTCCCCAGAGAACTACCGAAATACAACGGCAAGCCAGCGGAATGGCCGCTCTTCTATGCCACTTACAATCAAACAACCGAGATCTGTGGATTTTCCGACGAGGAAAACCTGATAAGGCTCCGGCAAGCATTAGAGGGTCCAGCCCGCAACGCGGTTAAGAATCTGCTACTGCATTCTTCTTGTGTTCCACAAATCATTTCAACGTTGCAAATGAGATTCGGGCGTCCCGAACTAATAATTAGCGTGCTGCAGCAACAAATCTGCGAACTACAAACACCATCGGAAAGTCAACTGGAAACCATCGTAGACTTTGCTATCGCTGTGCAAAATATATGCGCAACTATTAAAGCATCGGGGCTTGCCAGCCACCTCAGCAACCCTGAATTGGAGCAAAAACTTGTGTCGAAGCTGCCTGGTTTACTACCAATGTACTGGGGAGTGCACAAGCAAGGCCTGTCAAACTGCAACCTACAGACTTTCAGTGATTGGCTCTTTCATCTGGCACAAGGAGCCAACTGTGTGCTCGTTCCAACTGAGCAAACGAAGGTGCGAAAACGTGGGGCTGTTAACCATCATCATAAAACGGTAAGCTGTATCGTTTGTAAGGAAAACTGTAGTGCTTTGTCTAATTGCGACTCTTTCAAGGAAATGTCTCGTAGCCAAAAATGGGACACTGTACGCCAGCTTAAATTGTGCCACCGGTGCTTGAAAAAGCATTTGTGGTCCGACTGCAAATCGAAGGGTACATGTAACGTAAATGGATGTACTCGCTACCACCACCCTTTACTGCACAACGAACCTTCGGTTGCCACTAACGAACAAACGTGTAAAGCCAACAAGAAAACCCAGATGGCTAATATCAACGCTCATAACGTTGGCGAAGAGGGAACACTTTTCCGCGTCCTACCTGTAGTTTTGCACGCGGGTGCTAATATTGTGTCGACATATGCCTTTATAGACGACGGCTCCTCTCTCACTCTAATCGACGAAGAACTGCTACACCAGCTGAATGTGAAGGGCACACCGCAGCCACTTTGCCTTCGCTGGACAGGCGATACACACCGCTACGAAGACGATTCAGTTACCGTCGACCTTGCCATATCATCCAAACAGGGAACTGAAAAATTTCCTCTGAAAGCAGTACGTTCTGTTAAGAAGCTCGATTTGCCCACCCAATCGCTTGACACGGCGAAACTGCAATCAAAGTTTAAATATTTAAGGGGCTTACCATTACAGTCGTATGGCAACGTAAAACCGCAACTTTTAATTGGGCTAAACAACGCCGCACTTGGCTCTGCCATAAAATCCAGATTAGGTGATGACTCCGCGCCCATAGCCGAGAAAACTAAGCTCGGGTGGACAGTTAAAGGTCACGGATCAATAGCACTTCAAGGCGCAACTCAATACGTCTACCACATATGTGATTGCTCTGAGCATAAGGAACTTCTTCAGGCTGTTAAATCCCACATATGTCTCGATAATTTAGGCGTGGTAGCCAATGCCGCAGCGTTAATGTCTAAAGACGATGAGCTTGCCGTAGAACAGCTAGAGCAACACACAGTTCGAGTAGGTGATCGCTTTCAAATTAGCTTGTTATGGAAGCATCCTAATATGCAGCTGCCAGACAGCCTGCCTATGGCACAATATCGCGCGAGATGCTTGCTTAAGAAAATGCAACGTGACCCCAAACTTTCTGAGCAGCTTCAAGTTAAGATTGCCGACTATCTGCGGAAAGGATATGCCAGGCGAATGACATCCGAGGATGCTGCCGCTGATAGATATTGGTACTTGCCTGTTTTTGCAGTGAGTAATGCTAACAAGCCAGGCAAGGTTCGCCTGGTGTGGGACGCAGCTGCTACGGTAAACGGTGTTTCGCTTAACTCTATGCTCTTCGCCGGCCCTGACCTGACAACGCCACTGCTATCAGTTTTATTCAAATTTCGACAAAAGCGCGTCGGCATCACTGCCGATATAGAAGAGATGTTCCATCAGGTGCGGATCCGTCCTGCGGATCAAAACTTTTTGCGTTTTTTGTGGTACGAGCAAAACACTATAGAGCCGGTCACCTATGTCATGTCAGTGATGACGTTCGGGTCGAAATGTTCACCGAGCTGCGCTCAGTTTGTAAAAAACAAAAACGCAGCTGAGTTTCGAGATGAATTTCCCCGTGCAGCTCGATGCATAGTAGAAAATCACTACGTTGATGACATGTTAGACAATGTGGACACCGAAGAGGAGGCAGTTCAGCTGGCACTAAACGTTCAATACATTCATGCCAAAGGTGGGTTCCATATTCGAAATTTTCTTTCAAACTCAGACCGTGTGTTGAAGGCTTTGAATGAAGATCAGACAAAGCGCTTTGCCTAAATTTCGAAAGTGAACTACCAACCGAAAAGGCATTAGGTATGTGGTGGATTGCATCTACAGACCATTTCGCCTTTAGAGTATCAGCCAAGTACAAGGAATCTCACTTATTAGTTCATCAACGTCGGCCGACTAAACGTGAAGTATTGAGTCTTGTGATGACAATCTATGATCCGCTTGGACTCATCGGATTTTACGTGATATTTGCGAAAATAATCCTACAAGAGATCTGGAGATCAGGTTGCGGCTGGGATGAACGCATTCCTGATGAGCAGTTTACAAAGTGGCTTCGATGGATTCGTCTTATTCCAAGAATTGAAGACATGCGTCTTCCACGCAACTACACACGCACCGAGTTTGACAGCCCACCTCAAATAGAACTGCATACCTTTGTCGATGCTAGCGAGTCAAGCTATGCAGCTGTGTGTTACATGCGTTACTCAGATGGTAAAATTGTTGACTGTGCGATGGTTTCTAGTAAAACTAGAGTCGCACCACTTAAGGTGATGTCTATTCCTCGGCTAGAATTGAAGGCAGCGCTCTTGGGAGCTCGTCTCTCTAAGCTCGTCAGAGAATCACACTCCATTTCAATTGCCACTTCCACATATTGGTCCGACTCGCGCACCGTCTTGGCCTGGCTACGAGCTGATCATCGCCGATACAAACAGTTCGTCGCCTTTCGAGTCAGCGAAATTTTGGAATTGACTAACGTGGACGAGTGGCGTTGGGTACCAACCGCCGACAATGTTGCCGATGAAGCAACAAAATGGCATGGAGATCCCGATTTTTGTAATGAAAGCCGTTGGCTAAAGGGACCCGCATTTTTAAAGTTGAAACTGGGTGAGTGGCCTGCCCAGCAGAATATTGTAAAGAGTGAGCTTTCTGAAGAACTTCGCCCGCAGTATGTGGGCCTCCACCGCGAATTAGCACAATCAAATCTCATCACTGCCAATCCTGAAAGATTTTCTTCGTGGAATCGTCTTCTCCGTGCCACTGCGCAAGCCATAAGTTGTGCTCGACGCTGGCTTAGTATGGTGCGAGGCAGCGATGTTGTGCGCAACCAGCTCGACTCTGAGGATCTTTGTAAAGCGGAAAAGCAACTCTGGAAAAAGGCGCAGCTCGACGCTTTCGCTGATTCAATAGCTTCGTTATTGAAGGGAAAACGCATCGAAAAGCATAGCGATATCTATAAATTATCACCTTACCTTGACGGTGATAACGTATTGCGAATAGACGGGCGAGTAAAAATGAATGACAGGAAAGATCCTGTGTTGCTTCCACGCAATCATTACATTACACGCTTGATTGTTAACGAGTTTCACATAAAATACCATCATGGCTGCTTGGAGACTGTCATCAATGAAGTTCGTCAACTTTATTGGATTCCAAAACTTCGAGTTGTGGCAAACCAAATCCGGCGCCATTGTCAGCTTTGCAGGAACCGTAGCGCTCAGCCGCAAATTCCAAGAATGGCTCGCCTATTGCTCATCACTGCCGTCCGTTTTCCTACACAGGAGTGGATTATTTCGGCCCGCTTCTAGTAACTGTGAAGAGAAGCAGTGAGAAAAGGTACGGGGTCCTATTCACATGTCTAACTACGAGAGCCGTGCATATCGAAATTGCCTATTCGTTATCTACAGACTCGTGCATTCTCGCCACACGTAACTTCATGGCACGGAGAGGTAGTCCGTTAGAAATCTGGAGCGATAATGGAACAAATCTTAAAGGCACGGAAAGAGAACTAAAAAACACATTTGCGCAACTCGACCGTGATCAACTGACCAAGACCTTTACGACACCAGCAACTAAATGGAATTTTATACCGCCTGCGTCTCCCCACATGGGTGGAGCCTGGGAGAGGTTAGTCCGCTCTATAAAGAACGTACTCTATCGCATCATGCACCACACTCATACAAACGACGAAGTTCTTCGAGCAGCCTTAATGGAAGCAGAAATGATAGTCAACTCGCGTCCACTGACATACATCCCATTGGATCATGAGACCGATGAAGCGCTAACACCCAACCACTTCTTGTTGGGTAGCTCAAGTGGCGTTAAACCAATTGCTGAACCAGTAACTGAAGGTGTTTTATTACGACGTAATTGGCGATCATCTCAGCAACTTGCCGACGCCTTCTGGCGGCGTTGGGTCGCGGAGTACCTTCCCATCATAACACGAAGAAGTAAGTGGTTCGAAGACGTAAAGCCGATCGAAGTTGGCGACATTGCCTATATAGTCGATCAAAACAATCCAAGAAACTGTTGGCCAAAAGGAAAGGTGGTTAAAGTGCGCACGAGCCCTGATGGAAGAGTTAGGAGTGCAACGCTTAAGACTGTGTGTGGTGTATATGAGCGCCCTGCTGCCAAAATTGCTGTTCTTGATTTAAATTCGGTACACCCTGATTCACAGGATATACCAGGGGGGAGTGTTACAAACAGTGTGGCAGCATCACTACCGAGAGCTTTGCCCTACGACAAATAAAGCTCAGCGTGAGTCGTTTGGAGAAACTGAACGGCTGAGTTCGTTCGGTAAGAGGCTAAAAACACAGGAACGGGAGCAGTAAGCGACATTCGGAAAATCGCGTGCAAGGGGCAGCAGCAAGACTAAGAATTTTTTAACCTGCGGCGAAGGTTGTTGAATTTAATTAAAATAAAGATTTGAAATCGACTTTTAGTTGTTTTACTCAAGCCGGGTTCAAAAAATTTAGTTTATTGCCTACAATATCGTTGTTTTTTTTTTTTGAATGTTCGTTAATAACAAATTTTAATTAACATTTGAATTTTTGTAGTGTTGTGCGGTTTGTACTTAGTGTATGTGTTAAAAATGCAACACCTGAAGCGTTGTTTTTTATGTGGTGTTAAATATAAAGCAGATACCACTAATTTTTTTTACGTGCCTCAATGTCCTTCGCGTAAGGAGCGTTGCGAAAGCAGCTGTGGGCAGAGCTGCAGCGAAATGCCTTGCTGTGCGTTAAACATTTTAAAGTAGCAGATTTCACAAATACACCGGGATGTACAGGAAAGGCACGTTTGATGCCAAGTGTTGTTCCTATGACCCTTATGGCGAAAAGTCCCTCCAACAATACTGCAACTCATAAATCAAAAGCAGAAAACAACATACAAGTTAACAAATTTTAACAAAAGAAAATAAAAATAAACTTTAAATTTACTTAAAAACGTCAACCAGTGAAATACAATTTTTTATTTTTCCTTACACACGCTCATTTTTATTTTTACTCTTCCGAAAACTTTGACTTTTGTAGGTTTGACGTCAAATTGGCTTCTACCTGTTTTTATTGTACCATTGTACCATAAATAAGCATATAGAAAAATGCTTGAAATGAACAATGTATAAAGAGCTGACTCATTCATTTTTAATTTTCTTTACTTGCCTCATAAAGAGCTCTACAGGTGCAGAGCGTATATTTTTAGATTTAAAATTGATCCAATATCAAAAGAGAAATAGAATTTCATTACAAAGTGTTGAGAATATGATGGCACGTATTCATAGTAAAAATAAAGTCGACATTGAAGGCAGTCTTTCCAACGAGTTTAACGTGGAATTCATCACATAATTTGATAATTAAAGTAAATCATCGACAGCTAATAGTTTTAAGTATGTATGTATGTACATATGTTTGAATTCAAGTTTCTTTACAATCTATACAAAATATTATTGTATTGTGTTATTGACAATAATAAAAAGCAAAGGTATGAAACCAAATAGCATTTTTTAAGTTTTTACTAACTTGATACTTTGATACTTAATTAAAAAATTTGTGATACATTTGATCCATTTTTTTGTTTCTTTTACGATACATTTTTTCATACCGTCGTTTCACACTGCTTACGATTCCTATACATTTTACTTCAATTTTTTAAGATTTGCAAATTTTAAACTAAAAACAAAAGCACCAAGAAAGCCACAAAGCACCAAACTCAAATTTTCGCGTTTTGAATACGCACTAAATTTAGTGCGGTAAGCACAAAGTTGGCAACAGTGAATTTAAACAAAATTATTGTGTGACGTCAGCGAATGGGTGGATGCCAGTGCTGCCGCTGCCACTTCAATTGAAGTTTTTCACTTCACTTTGGAAGCCTTCACATCGTCACTGCATTTGACTTCGTTTTACTTCACTTTCAACAAATTAGACTTATCTCCAAAATAAATAAAAGTTTCTTTGAAGTAAATTATTTATTTAACGAAAATCAATAATTCTTGTTACGTATTAAGTATGACAAAGCAACTTTTTGCAAAAAACTAATAAAAGGACGCCTAATGAATTAAATCTCCTATCGGCCATCAGTTATTTGGATGAAGTTATTTTGATTTTCATTTTCACATGTTTAGTTGTAAAGCGCACTGACATGAATGGGCGGATAATTATTTGATGAAAATAACAATTATATTTTAATGTATCTTCAATTTTGCAGCAAAAAGGAAACATTTAAGTGAATCTTGTGATGAAGTTGTTGTTGTGTATCTGGTGATGACTTTAGTGCTGTGAATCGATAATCGATGAATTGTATTTTAGTGTTAATAAATTTATAAATTTTTATTTTCTTTCCTCAACGTTTGAGACATTGTGATTTTAAAGATATTCCAGCACTAAATTTGCACAGGAACACAATAAATTATAAATTAATAAACGTTAAAGATTATTTTTATTGTGATAAAAAAATAATCGATTAACCAATCATGTGATAAATAACATAATCCGAAAACCCTACACCCCTAATTGTACTTGAAAGTCGTCACTTCGATAATCTCTTCACTTTTCGTCCCAAGTCACTCCGAAACACTTCACTTTTAGTGTGTTTTCACTTCGCTCGAAAATTAGCAAACGGCAGCACTGGTGGATGCTGTCAAATAAACGAAGAGAGGGTTAGCGCTCCGCGAATGGCGCCACCTTCATTTTCTGCATCGTGCATTTGAGATATTTTAATCGTATCCTATCTTCCATAGCTCAATTTTTAAATCAACATAGCAAATATTTTTATAACTCTTCTGAAGATGCCAATAAATGCCGCCTTTTAATATGGCCTGGAGCATTGTATACGGATGTATGTGTTAGCAAATTAACGGAATATTAAAAAAACGTATTTACAACACATATTAATAGGGCCCTTTTAATTACGTTTACATGTGAAGGGATTATCCTCATTTTCAGCTTAAAGCTTAGTATTCTGGGGTCAAATCATCACAGTAGTGAATGAGCAACTCGTCGCGTAAAAATGTGAATATCGGATTATGACAGATGATAACGTACACTTTAATCGAAATTCGGCATGATTACACACGTGAACGAGTGACTGATCGTACTCGTTCGTTCGAACTGTCACTCGATCACAAACTGGCAATCGTAAGTAGAGCTGCTAAACTATCGATAGTCACACGATTCGATATAGTGTTGGAATTTTCAAGAAAACCATCGATACTATCGTTTAGAGATAAATAACTATCGATAGTCAAATAAAAATCAACTATCGATAGTGTCGTATAAATTTACTAGGTATATTTGCATTGTTTGAGATTTGTTGTATAGGGGGAGCCACACCGGCCGAAAAGTTAAAAGAAATAATACATGAGTGAACTCTCTTCCTTCACTCAAGAAAACTAATCACATATTTGATAAATTTTTAATATTTCGTACACGAGCCAATTGTCAGCTCTAAGTTCTTTGAATTTGACTTTCTTGACAAATAGGAATATCACCATTCGATAGTATTTACAACTCGACTCGATCGACATCCATTTTGTAATAATTCATTTAACTTATAAAATACTTTGAATTGAAGTCAATTTTTTAACAGGTGGTACTATAAAAAATTTAGTCTGTATGTCAGGTGCCACGGGCCCTTTTCCATGAGCATAGTATTGATTTCATATATCCCCATACCAAGTTCCAGTTCTCTACCGCAAATACTTCCAGAGGTATGCAGTATGGAAAATTCTGTTTGTATGGGAGGTGTCACACCCCTTTGTTCAATCGAGATAAAAACTACCCTACCTTTTAAGTTGGGCTATATGTACGGTGACCATATTAACCAACGTAAAATAAAGGACATTTTTTTCAAAATGATTTGGGAATTCGTACATTCAACTTGTATGATAAAAGTACCTCAGCCATATCGTAATTTATATCAAATATTTATCAGTCGGCCGCTGTGGTGTAGTGGTAAGCAGTGCGCGCTTTCACTCACCAGCACCTGGGTTCAAGCCCTGGTCAAAGCAACATCGCAAAAAATTTAGAAAAAGGTTTTTCTTAACAGCGGTCGTCCCTCGGCAGGCAATGGCAAACCTCCGAGTGTATTTCTGCCATGAAAAACAGCTTCTCATAAAAATACAATCGCCGTTCGGAGTCGGCGTAAAACTGTAGGTCCCTCCGCTTTGTGTGACAATATCAAGGCGCACGCTACAAGTTGGAGGAGAAGCTCGGCCAAACACTAACATATGTGTAAGCGCCAATCTATTATTATTATTTATCAGTGAAATATATTATTTAATTGCACAAGTTCCCTGCATAGCGAAAAATGAAGCCAAATACTTTTCAAGGACTTCGCAATCCTTTGTTTCCAAAATGCGTTTATCATAATTCATACTGCGCGACGAAGCCAGCACACAGTGGTTCAAAATTGGAATATAATGGTCATAATCCACCGGAGCCTTAATTTTTCAACCATTTTTTACTAAAAAGCAAAAAAAAAATTATTGTGGTGAACATTTTTTATAACATTTAAAATTTTTTTTGTGTATTTTTTTGTTTTGGGTGAACCATGATAAAAACACTAGAAGGTAAAATCATTATCTCAATTCGTCGGCCATGATTTTTTTCTGACGTTTTCAAACATTTTAAAATATATAAAATTGAAAAAAAAAAAATTAAATTGTTCACGATTGTTGTGGTTTGAGATTAAAAATGAGAATGTGTGTGTGAGCTTGAGTTCGAGTTTTAAAATTATATTGCTGGCAAGCGTCAGCCTGCCTCTCAATGATTTTACGATTTTACCATACGATTGGTTTCAACTAGTTTCTGTTATGTAACATTTATTAACTGGAACAGGAGAATACATTTTCTTCAAAACTGCTACAAAACTGCTAATCAAATAAAAATTCAGAAATCAGGCTCAACTAGTCTATTGCAAATATAGTAAGCTTTCATAAAAAAAAATTAAATTAATCAAATGAAGTGAAAAATTAAGGCTCCGGGGAATTACGAACACTAAATGCCAGTTTTGAATCAATGTGCAGTAGGAGGTTTATTGTTCTCTTTCAGTGGAACTGGAAACTCAGCGTGCAAGACGATCCTGGGCACAACTTTCCCTGTGCTTTATAGATTGTACAAAGATAACTGATTAAATAGAAACCCATAAGTGGGGTGCGAAACAAACTGGCGAAGGTTTTCATTATATTTTATAAGGGACATTTTTATTTTTTAATATTCCGCGTTTAAAAATTTACCTCTGACAAATGCAGAGCCGATTTAAAGGACAGTTTAAGAAATAAAGGACAAAAGGCGTCCTTTATTTTGAAAAAAATTATAAA
>NW_016157681.1:199910-200775 GCF_001687245.7 Rhagoletis zephyria | reverse complement strand
AGAGGTTAGTCCGCTCTATAAAGAACGTACTCTATCGCATCATGCACCACACTCATACAAACGACGAAGTTCTTCGAGCAGCCTTAATGGAAGCAGAAATGATAGTCAACTCGCGTCCACTGACATACATCCCATTGGATCATGAGACCGATGAAGCGCTAACACCCAACCACTTCTTGTTGGGTAGCTCAAGTGGCGTTAAACCAATTGCTGAACCAGTAACTGAAGGTGTTTTATTACGACGTAATTGGCGATCATCTCAGCAACTTGCCGACGCCTTCTGGCGGCGTTGGGTCGCGGAGTACCTTCCCATCATAACACGAAGAAGTAAGTGGTTCGAAGACGTAAAGCCGATCGAAGTTGGCGACATTGCCTATATAGTCGATCAAAACAATCCAAGAAACTGTTGGCCAAAAGGAAAGGTGGTTAAAGTGCGCACGAGCCCTGATGGAAGAGTTAGGAGTGCAACGCTTAAGACTGTGTGTGGTGTATATGAGCGCCCTGCTGCCAAAATTGCTGTTCTTGATTTAAATTCGGTACACCCTGATTCACAGGATATACCAGGGGGGAGTGTTACAAACAGTGTGGCAGCATCACTACCGAGAGCTTTGCCCTACGACAAATAAAGCTCAGCGTGAGTCGTTTGGAGAAACTGAACGGCTGAGTTCGTTCGGTAAGAGGCTAAAAACACAGGAACGGGAGCAGTAAGCGACATTCGGAAAATCGCGTGCAAGGGGCAGCAGCAAGACTAAGAATTATTTAACCTGCGGCGAAGGTTGTTGAATTTAATTAAAATAAAGATTTGAAATCGACTTTTAGTTGTTTTACTCAAGCCGGGTTCAAAAAATTTAGTTTATTGCCTACA
>NW_016157681.1:189393-199081 GCF_001687245.7 Rhagoletis zephyria | reverse complement strand
CAATCCTTTGTTTCCAAAATGCGTTTATCATAATTCATACTGCGCGACGAAGCCAGCACACAGTGGTTCAAAATTGGAATATAATGGTCATAATCCACCGGAGCCTTAATTTTTCAACCATTTTTTACTAAAAAGCAAAAAAAAAATTATTGTGGTGAACATTTTTTATAACATTTAAAATTTTTTTTGTGTATTTTTTTGTTTTGGGTGAACCATGATAAAAACACTAGAAGGTAAAATCATTATCTCAATTCGTCGGCCATGATTTTTTTCTGACGTTTTCAAACATTTTAAAATATATAAAATTGAAAAAAAAAAAATTAAATTGTTCACGATTGTTGTGGTTTGAGATTAAAAATGAGAATGTGTGTGTGAGCTTGAGTTCGAGTTTTAAAATTATATTGCTGGCAAGCGTCAGCCTGCCTCTCAATGATTTTACGATTTTACCATACGATTGGTTTCAACTAGTTTCTGTTATGTAACATTTATTAACTGGAACAGGAGAATACATTTTCTTCAAAACTGCTACAAAACTGCTAATCAAATAAAAATTCAGAAATCAGGCTCAACTAGTCTATTGCAAATATAGTAAGCTTTCATAAAAAAAAATTAAATTAATCAAATGAAGTGAAAAATTAAGGCTCCGGGGAATTACGAACACTAAATGCCAGTTTTGAATCAATGTGCAGTAGGAGGTTTATTGTTCTCTTTCAGTGGAACTGGAAACTCAGCGTGCAAGACGATCCTGGGCACAACTTTCCCTGTGCTTTATAGATTGTACAAAGATAACTGATTAAATAGAAACCCATAAGTGGGGTGCGAAACAAACTGGCGAAGGTTTTCATTATATTTTATAAGGGACATTTTTATTTTTTCATATTCCGCGTTTAAAAATTTACCTCTGACAAATGCAGAGCCGATTTAAAGGACAGTTTAAGAAATAAAGGACAAAAGGCGTCCTTTATTTTGAAAAAAATTATAAATGACAGGTGGTTAAAATAAAGGACTGTTCTTTAAAATAAATTTCATTAAGATCGGTTGAGTAGTTAAGGCGTGAAAGCGTAATAAAATAACCATTCGCATTTATATCAGTAAGGAATATCCAGTACTGACCACTAAAATAATTTTTAGAGGTGATCATTTTATACATACCCAAATACATAAACACAAAATATTACACCAGGGCTTATGAAATTTTTTGCCTTCGATTGGTTGTGCTCAACGAAAAACCAATATTAAGAAAAAAGTTACGCACTGATCACGCGTTTTCTCAAGAAGATTTTTCTGCAATGATAAGTAACACATTGTCCTGTAACCTAGGATTCTTCTTCTGAAGAAATTAAGAAGTATACTTTATACCCATAAATGTAAAATAACGACTACGACAACGACTACGACAAGAAAATTCACGATTTTTATAAAATACGCGAAATTCAGTTACAGTTGTAAGCAGTATTTTTTTTCGCATTTGGTAACTGGTACATTTGTTTAATACCGGTCATTTTTTTCCTGCAGACCTACAAATAAATGTCTGAAAACCCCGCTTTAGGTCTGACCGCTCAAGAAGTTATACCTCAATAAAAAGTAGATATTGTGCGAGTTGCACTAGAAATTTCCTGATTTTCTCGCAACTGGGCAATGGGCATCATTGCTTTCACCGCTGTGGCAAGGTAGGCTTGTTCCTATGGCCGCAGTGGTGCAAGCAGGCGGGGCCTAGCCAAGGCCGAGGTATAAACTCCCCTGCCTCGTCAAGGTCTAGTGGTAGGCCGTACGGGCTCGCCCAAGGGGGGCTGGGGTGGGCATACTTAGGATATTTCTAGGGGGTACCTGGCGGTAGGTATAAAACGCTCCCTTAATCCAGGGTGTCATGCGTCACCGTGCCCATTGGATGCATTGCAGTCAGGGGGCTTTCCGACTGTATTCTAACGGCGCCTCCCGGATACCTGTCCACCCCCGGGAGTAACGGTGGACTTACCTCAGCACGGGGCTCTGATGAGGCGGACCGTTTTTACCCCTTACCCATATATTCGGTCGCCGAACGGTTACGGCTCAGTAGGCGACCAACGAACCAGTTGTAATGAATTCGAAAAATGTAGCTCCGGATCCCTGCACAGGTAAAAATGCCGCCAACGGACACGGCGTTAAAGTCTGTCTAAAAACGACATCTTCGGCAGCCGCTGGATCGATCCCGAAGGAGCTTAAACGGCTGACTAAACAGAATGTTGCGCCCGGCGTCAGTAGCAACAAACCCCTGGTGGGTAGTGGCCAACTGGCGTCTGGGCTTCAAGCGGAGCCTGCACGGCCAATTGACCTCTCGTATCAGTCGTCCACACCTCAGGTAGCTGCGAGTACACACCTTGAGGGTAGCTCCAAAGCGGCACCGGGTGAAAGTGATGCTGGCACGGACCGCACCACCGACCGCAAGCCCCTTGAGGGTAAGACGTCGGATGAACGCAAAGGCGTCTCAGGTCCCAGTGGTTCGAGGACCAAAAAAGTAGTCCGGCCAGCAGTCAGGGCGAAGCGGGACAGAAGAGCCGCTTCTAGACCGCTCAGGAAGCTCGGCAATGACCCGGTTCCCGAGAGTATGAGGGAAGTGGTTGAGAGGGCGAGGGCCATTCTCTCCGAAAGTCGTGAGTCACCTCAGGAAGGAAATGCCGCTAACAAACCTGCACCCACTCACTCTCGTCCTAGGAAGCTGGCCAGTAAAAGGCAGCGGTCAGCAGACAGCATGGATGCTGCTCCTAAGAGGCCCAAAACCTCTAACGCCAACAGCCCTCTTAACCCTCCAAGGGCTCTGAGGGCTTTCAACGATGTGGCCAAGGACCACTTGAACCTGGCAGTTATGGATAGGGGGCACCCGGAAGAAAACCTCACGGCCAACAACTGGAGGTCCGTCCTGATGGGTCTCTGCCGGGTGTGCAAGGAGATTATCCGGAAAAACCCTGGCCCTGCGCCAACTGTCCGCAATGCTGGTCTCTACCAAGGCCGCATCAAATTAGTTTCTGCGCTGATGAACGGTCGGCGCGACTTTATAAGGAAGTAATTTCTTCTCTTGGGGAGCTGTGGCCCAGCGTTGACTTTTTGGTAGTGCACAGGGACGAAATCCCTTGTAAGCCGCGAGCCAGAGCGTGGGTCGCAAAGAAATCCTCGCGTCCTGAGGAGATTCTGGATATCATCCAGATCTCAAAGGATGCACTACCAGCCCTTGATTGGAAAGTAGTGAAGGTCAGCGAGGTTAGGGAACAGCAACGTTACACCACCTTGGTGATAAACTATGAGTCTCTCCCAATCCTTGCTGACTGTAAGGGAGTAACTAGCTACGGCTTTTACTCCATTACCCTCAAAACCCGAAAAGGGAATNTAATTAGCTACGGCTTTTACTCCATTACCCTCAAAACCCAAAAAGGGAATGAGGGTAAAATGATAGAGCCGGGGAACACCGAGGGTGAACCCGAGGCTGGCAATCTTCCGCCTAAAGGCGGCCCTATATCTGGAGCAGAAAACGCCTTGAGCGGTCCTGCTTCTAACCAAGAGGTCCAGGAGGTTCTCGAGGCCACTTGCCCGGTGGTGAGGTCAGACTCGGCAGCGAAAACAGATAGCGATACGCAACCTGTTTCTGGTGACGGATCGGTACCTAACCANCTTGAGCGGTCCTGCTTCTAACCAAGAGGTCCAGGAGGTTCTCGAGGCCACTTGCCCGGTGGTGAGGTCAGACTCGGCAGCGGAAACAGATAGCGATACGCAATCTGTTTCTGGTGACGGATCGGTACTTAACCGGTGGACGAGGGAGTTCGGGAACCTGCTTCTGACGTCGGATTCAGAGGACGCCGATGATACCATCGTTGAGGCGTTCGATAGAACCCCGCCAGAAGTGATGGACGGTGACGAAATTTTATAAGTTGTGGATGAATGTTCTACAAATAAACCTTTATCACTCTAAAGTAGCTTCTGCAGCTCTGCTCCTGCACCTCAGTGATAGAGGGGAGGAGCTAGTTTTTGTCCAGGAGCCCTGGGTTGTTAACCACAGGCTTTGTGGACTTAACTCTGATGCTTACCGCATAGTGTCGGCCCCTGTGGCAGGTAAGATCAGAGCATGTATATTAATAAAAAAATGTATTTCTTATAATTTACTCACACAGTTCAGCGATGAATATAAGGTGAGCATCTCTGTGGAAAGCCAATCCACAACACTCTGGCTGGTCAGTACCTACATGGCCTACGATCGCCAAGACTGCCCTCCCGCTCGGTTACTGGACGTGGTGAAAGAGGCCAACTCGAAGAAGTTTCCCATAGTTATCGGGGTCGATGCAAATGCGCATCATGCGGTATAGGGATCTACCGACATCAACCCCAGGGGTGAGTTGTTACTTGATTTTATACTATTATATAATCTAGCCATCTGTAATATTGGTGATAAACCCACTTTTGTTACCTCAATTAAGAAGGAGGTATTAGATATCACTTTAACGTCTAGCTCTTTCTTTGAGAGTATTAGGGACTGGAAGGTACTGAACGACCATTCATTCTCTGATCACATGTATCTCTCATTTGCAATCCCTTTTGAACTTCCGGCCTCGGCCGCTTACAGAAATAAGAGACGTACTGACTGGACTAAGTTTAGGAAAGTACTTTCGAGGAATTTGCTCAATAACGCTTCTAGGCTAGCTAGGCTTACTGTCACCATCTGATGAAACGGAGCCTTCTCTCGCAAACCTTGCTTCTCTCGGTGAGTTAAGCTCATCGGAACAAATTGAGGAAGCTGTTGATTGCATTACCGAAACCTGTAATTCGGCCTTCTCTGCTTCCTGCCCACTTCTACTTCCGCGAGAAAAGATGAAGCCACACTGGTGGAGCACAAAATCTCCTCTCTAAGGAAGGAAAGCAGGAAACTCTTTAATGCGGCAAAGCGCCATGGTTCTTGGACTGCATACAAGGCAGCCCTGAAGAAATTTAAAAATGCCACCAGGAAAGTCCAAAGGGACTCCTGGAAGGATTACTGTGATAGTATAGAGGGCCAGTCGCAGGAAAATCGCCTGCGAAAGGTGCTTGCGAAAAGTCCGACGAACCCGATGTATATTCAGAAACCAAATGGTGACTGGGCGTTATCTCGCTAGGAAATGTTGAAGTCCTAAGCCGCGGTTATTATCTCTAAATGGCCGTCGACTTCAGCGGATGTTATTGATGTAAAAAGGGTAGACTGGGCCATAAAGTCCTTCCAGCCCTACAAATCTCCAGGCTTGGATGGTATTTTACCAGCCCAACTTCAGTCAGCATCTGACGTTTTATGTCCGATACTTGTCTTAATCTATAAGGCTTGTATTAAACTTAGTTTCATACCCAAGGGCTGGACCCTGGCGAAAGTTGTGTTTATTCCCTCCCACATTAAACCAAGTGACTTTCGACCGATAAGCCTTACTTCTTTCTTTCTCAAGGTTCAGGAAAGACTTCTAGACTCGCAGATCCGACAGGAAATTGATGTAAATAATCTCGCTAGCTGTCAACACGCCAACTGGAAAGGTAGATCTGTGGATACAGCTTTACATAGTATTGTCAGCACCATTGAAAAGGCTCTCGCTTTTAAGGAATTTGCACTAGGCGTGTTCTTAGATATTGAGGGTGCCCTCAATAATGTTCTCCCGGGAGCGGTTCTTCAAGCCCTAACTCGCCTTGGGCTGGATCACCCTATGGTCCAGTTTGTTCATCGCTTCTTAGGCAGTAGAGCTATTTATTCAGAGATGGGGGAGGTATCTATAACAAGATATGCAAGTCGCGGAACCCCACAAGGCGGTGTTCTCTACCCACTTCTTTGGAATCTAACGGTGGATACCCTGCTGTCACGGTTGTAAGGTACAGGTTGCTAAGTCATTGCTTACGGGGATGATCTTGCTCTGACAGCAATTGGTAAGCACCCCCAAGTTCTATGTGACTTAGTTCAAGGCGCCTTACGAGTCGTGCATATCTGATCCAAAGAAGTAGGACTTAGTGTCAATCCGGCAAAAACGGCCATGGTTCTGTTTTCAAAGAAGACGAAAGCTGTCCGGCTACAACCTCCTTCCTTGAACGGTATCGCACTGACTTTCTCGGAGCAGGTTAGATATCTGGGCGTTATTCTTGACAGAAAGTTAACTTGGCGGCGCAATATAGAAGAGCGCTGCAAGAAAGCTATAACTGCTTTGTATGCCTGTAAATCGGCGATTGGAAAAAAATGCGGATTGAAGCCTCACATTGTGAACTGGATGTACACAGCGATTGTGCGTCCCATTCTATTCTACGGCATGATGATCTCGGGAGCGTTACCATCGACGCCAACTAAAGCCCTAGAGACCTTGCTTCACTTGCTACCTGTGGACCTATATGGTAAACTACAGGCAAGCTGTAATTCTATTAGATTAAATGCACTAATCAAATGGAGTGACACGAGGTTTGGGCACTCTAAAATTTTGGAAGATCTTCCAGAGGACTTTAGGCGCCTGGACTACACAGTCCCGCCTACGGGACAAAAGAATCATTTCCAGACAAGGATCCCCTTAAGGGAAGAATGGGAGAAGCATTCGGTCCTGGTCTCGTATTCTGACTCAACAGCCATTTACACTGATGGCTCCAAGTTGGATCTGAAGGTAGGAAGTGGGGTTTACTCGTAAGAACTCTCACTTACAGGTCTATTCTGCGCTGGTAATAAAAAGTTTATAACCGGTAAATAGTTCCGGTCAATTTTTAAACCCTTTCCGCACTCTGTGTACTCTTGTAACCGGTAAATTTTGTTCCCATCTCATAAGCTGGTAACAAAGTATTGCCCCGTAAAATATGCAATGCCAGAATTGGCACAATTCTTCATAGCTAAATTGCTGAATACTTTAACTGCATTACCAACGTTCCTAGAATCGCGGTGACAAAAACTGGTAACATTTATTGGTAATAAAAATTTCCGGTTACAAAATCTTCGGTAACGTGCAGAATAGACCTGTTAGTCTCAGTTTTTGTCTGCCAGATCTATGCAGCGTTTTTCAGGCAAGTTGGCTGATCGATTCTCTTATTAATCTGAAGGCGGTAACAATCTTTTCTGACAGCCAAGCGGCTATTAAAGTACTTAATAGTGACAAACCTACGTCGAAGGTTGTTATGGAATTTAATAATAATAATAATAATAATAATAATAATAATAATAATAATAATAATAATAATAATAATAATAATCCCAACGGTTTTTACCCTCCATTCCCGCCCATCCGCACGAGGGGCGCAGTCCGTATGACCTACGGAAGAAGTATTTATTTTCAATTTTTGCGCCGAGTCACAATAGGCACGAGTTTGTTAAGTGTCGAGATCTAAAAATGTTCAGCTACTGAACTAAATTCATCAGCCGATTTTATGTCTTTATTTTAATGATTTATTTATTGAGAGAGGACAGTATCGATTTCTTAATGCTGAAAAGCGGATCTGATATATTAAACGTGCTGGAATGAGAGTTAAAATCCTGCCATAAGCAACGGAGTGGGTCGTGCAAATAGTGCAAAATTAGTTTTACAAGCTTTCAGAAATAGGGGACAAAAGTGTCTTGATACCCGGGAGGGAACATTAAGGCTAACTTCGCACAGAAGAAGCGGACTTGAAATTTAACTATAAAAATTGTACCAAGCATTTGCCTGCGAANACACTGATGGCTCCAAGTTGGATCTGAAGGTAGGAAGTGGGGTTTACTCGTAAGAACTCTCACTTACAGGTCTATTCTGCGCTGGTAATAAAAAGTTTATAACCGGTAAATAGTTCCGGTCAATTTTTAAACCCTTTCCGCACTCTGTGTACTCTTGTAACCGGTAAATTTTGTTCCCATCTCATAAGCTGGTAACAAAGTATTGCCCCGTAAAATATGCAATGCCAGAATTGGCACAATTCTTCATAGCTAAATTGCTGAATACTTTAACTGCATTACCAACGTTCCTAGAATCGCGGTGACAAAAACTGGTAACATTTATTGGTAATAAAAATTTCCGGTTACAAAATCTTCGGTAACGTGCAGAATAGACCTGTTAGTCTCAGTTTTTGTCTGCCAGATCTATGCAGCGTTTTTCAGGCAAGTTGGCTGATCGATTCTCTTATTAATCTGAAGGCGGTAACAATCTTTTCTGACAGCCAAGCGGCTATTAAAGTACTTAATAGTGACAAACCTACGTCGAAGGTTGTTATGGAATTTAATAATAATAATAATAATAATAATAATAATAATAATAATAATAATAATAATAATAATAATAATAATCCCAACGGTTTTTACCCTCCATTCCCGCCCATCCGCACGAGGGGCGCAGTCCGTATGACCTACGGAAGAAGTATTTATTTTCAATTTTTGCGCCGAGTCACAATAGGCACGAGTTTGTTAAGTGTCGAGATCTAAAAATGTTCAGCTACTGAACTAAATTCATCAGCCGATTTTATGTCTTTATTTTAATGATTTATTTATTGANTAAAACTGTTCAGCTACAGAACTAAATTCATCAGCCGATTTTATGTCTTTATTTTAATGATTCATTTATTGAGAGAGGACAGTATCGATTTCTTAATGCTGAAAAGCGGATCTGATATATTAAACGTGCTGGAATGAGAGTTAAAATCCTGCCATAAGCAACGGAGTGGGTCGTGCAAATAGTGCAAAATTAGTTTTACAAGCTTTCAGAAATAGGGGACAAAAGTGTCTTGATACCCGGGAGGGAACATTAAGGCTAACTTCGCACAGAAGAAGCGGACTTGAAATTTAACTATAAAAATTGTACCAAGCATTTGCCTGCGAATGGAAAGTGTAGGAAGATTAATAAGTCTTAATCGGCTCGTATAAGGTGGAAGGTTATATTGGGAATCCCAACGGAAATTTCTTAAAGCAAAAAGTATGAATTGTTTTTGAATTGATTCTATCTTGTCTGAGTAAATTTGATACCTTGGATTCCAAACCACCGAACCGTATTCCAGTATTGTCCTAACTAATGTTGTAAACAGGGTTTTAGTGATATAAGGGTCACAAAATTCTTTTGACCATCGTTTCACAAATGTAAGTACACCTTTAGCCTTGTTGACTGTCACATTAATATGAAGATTAAAATTAAGCTTAGGATCCATTGTGATACCAAGGTCCACAAAATTGTATACCTGTTCCAGGTTATGGTTACCTATTGTATAAGAAGCGGGATGAACAGCTCTTCGCGAGAGGACATTACTTTACATTTCTTAAGATTTAGAGGCATAAGATTTACTTGACACCAGTAAGCCAGGCTGTTTAAGTCTGATTGTAGCAAATACCTTTCTTAAATTGAAACGTACGATTTATAATGATTTACATCATCTGCATACATTAAAATTTTGGAAAATTGTATATCTGTAGAAATATCGTTTATAAAAAGCAAGAACAGAACCGGGCCAAGGTGGCTACCTTGAGGGACTCCTGAAGTAACATCAATGACGTCAGAGATAGTATTTTTAAACAATACCCTTTGTGATCTATCATAGAGGTATGAAGAGATCCAACGTAGAAAATTAGGTGGAAGACCAAGAAGATCAAGTTTATAGATGAGCAACGAGTGGCACACTTTGTCAAATGCTTTACTGAAGTCAGTATATATAACATCAACAGTTTTGCTTTTGAGATATAGGATGTTAATTCAAGTAAATTTGTAGAATTTAGTAGATTTGGTTGATTTGC
>NW_016157681.1:182253-189368 GCF_001687245.7 Rhagoletis zephyria | reverse complement strand
TTTTACCCTCCATTCCCGCCCATCCGCACGAGGGGCGCAGTCCGTATGACCTACGGAAGAAGTATTTATTTTCAATTTTTGCGCCGAGTCACAATAGGCACGAGTTTGTTAAGTGTCGAGATCTAAAAATGTTCAGCTACTGAACTAAATTCATCAGCCGATTTTATGTCTTTATTTTAATGATTTATTTATTGAGAGAGGACAGTATCGATTTCTTAATGCTGAAAAGCGGATCTGATATATTAAACGTGCTGGAATGAGAGTTAAAATCCTGCCATAAGCAACGGAGTGGGTCGTGCAAATAGTGCAAAATTAGTTTTACAAGCTTTCAGAAATAGGGGACAAAAGTGTCTTGATACCCGGGAGGGAACATTAAGGCTAACTTCGCACAGAAGAAGCGGACTTGAAATTTAACTATAAAAATTGTACCAAGCATTTGCCTGCGAATGGAAAGTGTAGGAAGATTAATAAGTCTTAATCGGCTCGTATAAGGTGGAAGGTTATATTGGGAATCCCAACGGAAATTTCTTAAAGCAAAAAGTATGAATTGTTTTTGAATTGATTCTATCTTGTCTGAGTAAATTTGATACCTTGGATTCCAAACCACCGAACCGTATTCCAGTATTGTCCTAACTAATGTTGTAAACAGGGTTTTAGTGATATAAGGGTCACAAAATTCTTTTGACCATCGTTTCACAAATGTAAGTACACCTTTAGCCTTGTTGACTGTCACATTAATATGAAGATTAAAATTAAGCTTAGGATCCATTGTGATACCAAGGTCCACAAAATTGTATACCTGTTCCAGGTTATGGTTACCTATTGTATAAGAAGCGGGATGAACAGCTCTTCGCGAGAGGACATTACTTTACATTTCTTAAGATTTAGAGGCATAAGATTTACTTGACACCAGTAAGCCAGGCTGTTTAAGTCTGATTGTAGCAAATACCTTTCTTAAATTGAAACGTACGATTTATAATGATTTACATCATCTGCATACATTAAAATTTTGGAAAATTGTATATCTGTAGAAATATCGTTTATAAAAAGGAAGAACAGAATCGGGCCTAGGTGGCTACCTTGAGGGACTCCTGAAGTAACATCAATGACGTCAGAGATAGTATTTTTAAACATTACCCTTTGTGATCTATCATAGAGGTATGGAGAGTTCCACGGAGAAAATTAGGTGGAAGACCAAGAAGATCAAGTTTATAGATGAGCAACGAGTGGTACACTTTGTCAAATGCTTTACTGAAGTCAGTATATATAACATCAACAGTTTTGCTTTTGAGATATAGGATGTTAATTCAAGTAAATTTGTAGAATTTAGTAGATTTGACTATATGAAATGCTTCAAATAATTTAGGAATTGCAGAAAGCTTAGCTATTCCCCGGTAGTTCTCCAATGAAGATCTGCTACCGCTTTTATGTAACGGGGTTATGAACGATTCCTTCCATATAGTTGGAAAACGCCCTCTTTAAGAGACAAATTAAATAACGCTGTTGACGGCTCATAGAGATAATCAGCACAATTTATAAGAATACAAGTAGGGATCTGGTTAGGACATAACTGACTGCTTTAAGGATTTCAGATAAACTACTATATCATCGGGAGATATTACTGGGATATTTAGTGAGTTCATTGGACATAGTTTAAAAGGATAGTAAATGTTAGCATGTGAGCTAATGGAATAATCAGGTTTAAAAAACTGAGCGAACATGTTAGAAATTCCTTGATTATCACTAGAAGCGATGAAAATTCAGGGCTATTGCGTAGTCGCTGTTGTCAGTGACCTAGGCGGAGCAAACAGGGGATTGTTTAATGAACTAGGCGTCAACTATGAAAACCCATGGTTAGTAACAAGTAATATATATTATATCATGAAATTTTTGTACTAACATGTAATATAAATTTACGCTTACAGGTTTTATTGTGATGGCACAAAAATTTTGGTTTTCGCAGATGCACCGCATCTAATTAAGTTACTTCGCAATCACTTCGTCGATCACGGGTTTATTATAAATGGTAAACCAGTGGGAAGGGAAGTGATATTGGATATCTTGTCCTGTACTTCTTCCAATTTTACCATAACACACAAAATCAACAGTAGTCACGTGAGCCTTGCTGGTGCCCAAAGGCAAAAAGTTAAAATGGCGACGAAACTTTTTTTCGCATACGGTTGCCCAAGCAATTACGCGAGCTGCTGGTTTTGGAAATATGGGAGGGCATAACTGGCAAGAATGTCATATGCTATTCAAAACGGTAATAGGTTTACATCTGTTATTTCATGTTAATGTAATGTTTTATGTTAATGTAATAATTTATGACTTTCAGACAAATGACTGGTTCGATATAACACAATAAACACTAAAAAAATATTTCTCCAACCTTGGAGAAATTCATAGTTCTCAATTTGATATCCAACATCATTCTACAACTCATCTCTAACCGACGCGCAGATACGTAAAAGGTGATAGAGAAACGAATATTTAATTATCAAGTGAAAAACTAAAGCTATATAGAGGAAAATTACCAACAAACNCCAACCTTGGAGAAATTCATAGTTCTCAATTTGATATCCAACATCATTCTACAACTCATCTCTAACCGACGCGCAGATACGTAAAAGGTGATAGAGAAACGAATATTTAATTATCAAGTGAAAAACTAAAGCTATATAGAGGAAAATTACCAACAAACAGTAAATAATCTTCAAAATATCCTCAAATAATCTTGAAAGAAAATAAAACGCCAAGTGAGTCAAGTGGCAAAATTACTGTCGGACTGCGTACTGTGAAGTGAATTATTGTACTACGATTTTGCTTAACTACTTAATACAAAAGGATTAATAAAATGAAAAATTAATATTTAAATTCATCTATGTATGTCATTTCAATCAAAAAGGTATAAGGTATTTTACTATTTCAATATGTTTGAGACCAATTGGAGAATTACATAAGACTTCAAGTTGAGAACTAGCATTTTCTCAACTTGAGAAACAGTCTTTTTTTCATACAAAGAAAAATGCCCTTTTTGTTGAGAACGCTATGATCCTCCACTTAAGATACTGTTGAGAAACAACGTTGGAGATTTGAGAAATACCTTAGTTCTCAACTTAACCTCAAGTTGAGCTCAAACCTAAATGTTTATTGGGAATAAACGTAAGAGTTCCTTATCCAGATACCCGCAAGCGGACTCATGTCTGGACATTCAAAGCCCAATCATCGAAAACATGACGTCTTTGATGGAAAACATGCGGGTGATAAATAAATATAGTTTGCTGTCGTTCCAAAAAGGTATAATATATAAAATTTGTAAGTAAAAAATATCTACATTACCAATTTTAAATTAAATAGGAATAATCTAATCGCACAAAGCGTTGAAATTGCTGTCCGAAGACCTAAAGCACCGTTTCGACGTCGATTATATATTGACGTATAGGTTAAATCAATTAATCGGCCGCTGTGGTGTAGTGGTAAGTAGTGCGCGCTTTCATACATCAGCACCTGGGTTCAAGCCCTTGTCAAAGCAACATCCCAAAAAATATAGAAAAAAGGTTTTTTTCTTAACAGCGGGCGTCCCTCGGTAGGCAATGGCAAACCTGCGAGTAGATTTCTGCCATGAAAAACAGCTTCTCATAAAAATACAATCGCCGTTCGGAGTCGGCGTAAAACTGTAGGTCCCTCCGCTTTGTGTGACAACATCAAGGCGCACGCCACAAGTCGGAGGAGAAGCTCGGCCAATCACTAACATATGTGTAAGCGCCAATCTATTATTATTATTATTATAGGTTAAATCAGGACGTGTTGGAGAATTTTTTTGGGGTAATCCATAGCAAAGGAGGTATTGACGACCATCCTGATCGTCAATCATTTAAATATCGGTTGAGGGCATATATACTTGGCTACAATGAAGGCGTGATATCCGACAACGCAAATACAGCAACAGACGACACACCAGATCTTGAGAAGTCATATAAATCTCTAACCGGTAATTTAAAATGTTAATAGTCGATTTTATGTGGATAATTCTATTGACATATAATTTAATACTTTCACAGGGTCGATATTTAAAGGCATTGCCCTACAGGACAACGACGAGCACAGCGAGATAGAGTTTGATCCCGAATTGAAGGACCTCGAGTATGATGGCTTAGAGAACGTCGCTGGATACATTTGTAAAAGACTCCATTCAGAGGTGCCAAACATGAGGATAGAAGGTAACGACCAAAACTATTCGTAGGTAAACCACTTGCCAGAAGGTGGACTTTCTAAGCCCACCCAAAAATTGATGCGTCACATTTCTTTATGTCTATAACATTTTTGAAATGATAACCACTTTAATACGGTGTTTACATGAGACGATTTTACAGGAAAATTTTAGTTGAAAGCAACAATTGCCTGTTGTGAACGGCCTTTCAACTAATCGCTTCCAATGAAGTGGGGGGTAGCCAACTTTTGAGCCAACTAATCGCCTCTAAAATTGCCTGGAAAATCGCCTCATCTGAACACCGTTAAAATTTAACATTTGCAACATTTTTGTAACAAGACTTCCCTGGCACTGAACAACGGGCAATACAATTACATTTTGCTTATTAATTTCCTCACCGGAACAACTTCTACACAAATAATTTAATACATAGAACTTTTCGTTACGTCCTTTTAACATTTTTTAATCGATAAGAACTTTTAATTTAACATTTGCAACATTTTTATAACAAGATTTCCCAGGCACTGAACAACACAAAATACAATTAAATTTTCCTTAAGTTTCCTCACCGGAAACACTTCTACGCAAATAATATAATACGTAGGACATTTGTTAATATTTATATAATTTTTTTTACAAAATCCTTATATATAGTCGCTTCTATCTTGATTTTTCCCAAAAGCAGTTTTACAGCAACATAACTATGCACACTATAATAATGAATGTACCAATAAAGCCATACTTTAGCACTTATTCTTTTAATATTGTCTTTAAAGCATAAAACTAAGTATTTATTTATTAATTCGTTATGTATTTTATATTTTTTACACAGCATTTCAATTTTTATTCCTTTGTTCGCATATTTGTTTACAAAATGTATGGAGTTTAACAGAACAATCATGGCTGCCACACACCCCATACGTCATCAACAAAATCGACTTTTTTTATCGCAGGGTTTTATGCGCAACCTTATCTCTTTCAACCATCCCTGCAAGAAGCCTGACCTATAATTATCGGTTAAATTATTGGGAAAACTGACTAAAACTTTTCGTCAGTTTAGCGGTTAGTTTTGTATGGGCTTGGGGAAAAAAGTGACCACTTCTCTGAGCGTGTGATAGTGCATCCCTTTCTTGCACACACACGGGCGCATTTGCCTTACAGTATGTTCACTCGCTCACACATGTCATTTAGCTGGTGATGTACAAGTGAGTTTAGCGATGAAACTATTGGGAAAATATCGCGATAATTAGTGATTTCTCTGACCACTATGCTAACCTCTAAATAATTGATAAATTATTGAATAGTTGGCAGCGAAATATCCAAAAATACATGAAACCAAATTAAAAAATACAATTCGATTTAGGTTATGTGTTTGTTTTATTTGTAAAAATATATTGTCGAATATTAACTTAATTTCGCAAGCTTTTTCAGAGCCACTGAGCTCAGACAATTCTTCTNGTCTTTCTACCTCCATTCCTAGGTTCTGCTGGAGTCCCACGTTGGCGTTGCACTGTATTTCAGCACTATAGTCACTGACTCCATAGTCGGCATAAGCGCACTGGCCTAAAATGTTTTCTTCTCAATCCACATAGCGTTAAAAAGGGTTTTTTGCTAATTTTTTATATACAAATAGAATATACGGATTTTGATGAATTCTTTCTTTAAATTTACCGACTTCTTCTTTATTTTTCACCACAGCTAACAATGAAGTAAAATTTTGTTTGATGTATTTATGTATGTACATATGTAGGCGAGCCTACAATCGATAGTTTGTTTCCGATATGGTCAGCCGTTTTTTGCAGGGATGGTGAAAACCAGTCTTTTAGTGATGTGCTGAATATTCGGTACCCAATACTCGGTACCCAATACTTAAAAAAGATTTCGGTACCCAATACTTCCTTTTCGGTACCCGATACCGATTCTTTACATTAAACCTTCGCCATTATATGCATTTAAAGTTTAGAAAAAACTTTAATTACTAATTTATATGATATCGGCTAAAACACTTAAACTTATCGCAACAGAGAAATATTATTTGATCAGTTTTAATCTTAGTTGATCCAAGGTTTAAGAAAAATACTTTTACGGATGAAGAAGCCTTTCAGGGGGGGCAAGCGACAAGTTTCGGATCGATATCGCACTTGTTGGCGTAAAAATATTTCATATCATACATCAACAAAACCGTAGCCGATTCGAAAATTATCGCTAACTGGTTACAGAATCTGCCCCCAGGCCTACAAAAATGATATCGTCCGATTCAGCTGGAACAAAAATGCTTCGAACAAGTAAGAGTTTCTCTGCATTATGGCCTCGAACCGACATATATACATCTTTCATTTGAATTAGTATTAAAAGTTCTATTGGCTCCTACATTCGGGTTTTGATAAGCGATTCTCCCCTGAGCCATTTTTTCCATATCTTTGGCCTGTGTGCGCTTTTATTCGAAATCTAAATGTTTCGGTACCGAGTATCGAGAGTACTGGATACTTTTTAAATCGGTACCGAATATCGATCATTACTTAACCCTAGAACACACACCCGGGTACAAATGTATCCACTTTCAACTTTGAAGTGTTGTAACTTTTGAACCGCTATACCTCTATACTCGGATCTAGGAAGATTATTTAGTTTTGAGTTCAAATTCAAAATTTGAACCAGATCGGACCATTGGTTCAGGAGCTACAGCCTTCCAAACACATTATATACGTAAACACACACCCGGGATACGTTTGTACCCCAATAGTAAAAATCCTCATAATAATAAAAAAAAAACATTTTTTATATTATTTTTTTATTTGAAAAATTAAAAATATTCATTTCACACATTATATTATTGACTTTTATTATAAAAATTATAAAAATGCATCTTATATCTAAGGAAAATCATGGCAAATAGAGCAATTTG
>NW_016157681.1:180593-180915 GCF_001687245.7 Rhagoletis zephyria | reverse complement strand
AAACGTTTGCTTCGCTTTACGTGACAGATTCGCTTTGACAGCTAAGATGAATTGTATGAAAATGCACAAAGCATGCCACATAGATCATTGAAGCTGCAGCGCGAAGCGAAAAGATGGCCAACTCCCATCTTTTTGCGCGCTTTGACAATCAGCCGGTTTAATATTTATTTTTCAGGAGCATAAAACTTAATTACATTGCTGATAATTTTAAAGCAAAATATATAAAATCCACATCAACTTTTACGAGTAAAACAGCGGTACAAAATTGCTTTCTTGGCGTTCATTGTGGCATACCTTTTGCGTCTGGCGCTTTGCTGGCAAA
>NW_016157681.1:179890-180477 GCF_001687245.7 Rhagoletis zephyria | reverse complement strand
CATTAAAAAAACCGCAAAATAAGGTCCCGGGTACAAACGTATCCCGGGTGTGTGTTTACGTGGTATTTTCTGGGTGTGTGTTCTAGGGTTAAATGTATTGACTCAGCACATCACTACAGTCTTTACACACGATCAGTGTTGCCAGAACTTTTTGGGCCGAACGGCTAGATTGGCAAAAAAAAAGCGGCTAAAAACGGCTAAAATGTTTTAGTAAAATTTCAGATAGATTCTGGCAAAAAACGGCTAAAATGTTTTAGTGAAAATCCACATGCTTTATTTAAATAAATCGCAAGAAACGAAAGACTAGTTAACACCATTAATTTATATCGAGTGAATATTCCTCATCATCAAATGAATCACTATTGTATATATCACCTGAATTCATTAATTTTAAGAGATCGTCATCTACAGTAAAATTATGGCAGCATTTTTCTTCACATTTTAAACCGTATCTTATATATAAAATAGCGTTTAACGTTTTAACGCACATTGGATTTCTTTGCTTAGTTTTTATTATATTCATTGAGATAAGATGAATTGTATGAAAATGCACAAAACAAGCCACATAAATCGTTGAAGCTGATGGC
>NW_016157681.1:144498-179102 GCF_001687245.7 Rhagoletis zephyria | reverse complement strand
AACTAAATATTCGATCTACTTCTGCATTACTTATAGGCAAAACAAGAAAACTAAAAACTAGGTTGCAAAGGTCAGCAAAAGGGTTTTCAACTCCCATCTTTTTGCGCGCTTTGACAATCAGCCGGTTTAATATTTATTTTTCATTGCTGATAATTTTAAAGCAAAATATATAAAATCCACATCAACTTTTACGAGTAAAACAGCGGTACAAAATTGCTTTCTTGGCGTTCATTGTGGCATACCTTTTGCGTCTGGCGCTTTGCTGGCAAAGTTATAAATGTCACGCAAAGCTACAAAGTTTTATCTGGCATCAGCTATAGCGATAGGAGCACGTCCCTAAAATCGATAAATTTCACCACAGTATAGATCTCACAATCGAATATCGCAAGCCATTACACCGACATCCACTACTATTCTAGGCATTGCGTTTCCGCAAACTTCCGCATATCTGTTGAGGAATATGTGCACACGTAAAAAATAAAATGTGTGCAGGGCAACAAAAGACAACAAAGTCGGTCGTGATACAAAATGGCGCAGTAGCTTAGCCTCCCAAATATATAAATTATTAAAAAAAAATTTAAAAATTTATTTAAAAATTATTTAATCATTTAATTTAAAAAATAGGAACACATTTTATATTTCCTTTGGCTTTCATTTCATGACAATATTTAATCAGATTTTTGTCAACTACTTCGTGGCTACTCTGCTCCGACATACTAGATTGTTAGTGGCAATGCACTACGACCCTAGGTCTATTGTGCCCTCTTCTCCGACATACTAACCTTCGGATGAGTTTAAAACTACATGCTCAAGGTTTTTATTATTTTTCAATTCGGTTACACGTACTACGTTAAATCATTCGAATTAAAATTGAGAACATAATCCAGAAGTACGGGAACGCCAAAAACCATATTTCGCGCCCAGAATTTATGAAACAGCTAGTGATGTGCTGAATTTTCGGTACCCAATACTTAAAAAATATTTCGGTACCCAGTACTTCCTTTTCGGTACCCGATACCGATTCTTTACATTAAATCTTCGCCATTATATGCATTTCAAGTTTAGAAAAAACTTTAATTACTAATTTATATGATATGGGCTAAAACACTTGAACTTATCGAAAGAGAGAAATATCATGAACCAAAAATACAAGATCACGCCCTCTTCTTAGTAGCCCGTTATAATCGCATTTAGGAAAAAAGTTGGGCGACTTTGACATTAGCCGTTTGTTTACATTTGTTCGTTGTTTACAATTTGGTGGTGGCTTTTTACTGCAATCTTCTTAATTTTCGCTTGTGACAACGTGTGCACACATAAGGTAAAGAATAATTTAACACAACGACATGATTTATAGAAGAATTTGCATAATAATATTCATGCGTTCAACAATTACGCGTTTTTTTTTTTTTGTTCTCTTCGTTGTTTACTTCTTCCAACAAAGATGGCGTCGAGATTTCAACAGCTAGAAAATAACTTTTTTCTTTCTTTCGGGAAGGCGTGATCTTGTGTCTTTCGTTCATGGAGAAATATTATGTTATCAGTTTTAATCTTAGTTCATCCAAGGTTCAAGAAAAATGCTTTTACGGATGAAGAAGCATTTCAGGGGGGAGATTCTGTAACCAGTTAGCGACAAGTTTCGGATCGATATCGCACTTGTTGACGTAAAAATATTTCATGTCATACGTCAACAAAACCGATGCCGATTCGAAAATTGTCGCTAACTTGTTACAGAATCTGCCCCCAGGCCTACAAAAATGATATCGTCCGATTCAGCTGGAACAAAAATGCTTCAAACAAGTAAGAGTTTCTCTGCATTATGGCCTCGAACCGACCTCGAAGCGAGTCTCCCCTGAACGGTTTTTTGCATATTTTTGGCCTATGTGCGCTTTTATTCGAAACCTAAATGTTTCGGTACCGAGTATCGAGAGTATTGGATACTTTTTAAATCGGTACCGAATAACGATCAATACCTAAACGTATTGTTACGATTATCCTCGAAACCTTGAGGGATATGGATGGATTGTTAAATAAATGCTAACGATGACCGAATTGTAGTACAATTAACTTTATTGTACAACAAACAATTTACAATACTCGCTAATACAGTAAAATCACTTTACAATACTTGTTAAAGCAATAACAGCGCTTAACTAAACTTGATACCGCAATTAAACTTATATCTTGCTTATTCGCAACTCACTTCTCTGCTCACTTTACTTGTAGCTTGCTGTCTTGTAACTAACTCACCTCGCGGTGGCGGCGCCCTTATATACCTGCGCTGGCACTTATGGCAACTCTAGAACATTCTGAAGTTTATTGCTCATTCTCTTTCTCTCGCTGTTCGCAGTGTTCATCCAACTTGACGTTTCTCTTTGTGGAATATTCTACGTCATTCCTCGAACATTCTGCCTATTTCTCTTGTTCGCTTTGTGTTGCCGCAGTATTCGCCACACTGCCCTCCACCTAAGTCTGATCGTCCCGATCAGACACACTTGCCGCTCCAACCGCTGCAAGTCTTTCCAAGTGGACCACTTTCATCTTGGTCCTCGGTCTCCCCATTGTCTGGATTCGATGCACTGCGTCCTTCAGCCGTGTGTCAATCCTATACGGACCTTTCGAGTTACGATGTTGTTCGGAGGTGAAGCCTTTCTTCGGCTGCGGCGTGTGCAACAACACCGAATCACCTTCCTGTAGCTCCTCTCGGTTTGATGCGTCACTGGACATTGCTTCCAGATTATCTCCGGTGGTCCACCATCTCACATGGTCGTGCTTCTGCCGGCCACTGGTGGTGACCAGACCATGTCTCTTCTCATGGGCACCCTTTTCGCCAGATCTATGCCGCATCATCTGTCCATGATACCCTGGCTCCTGCCTTCGTGCTGCACTGCCCTTAGCACATCTTGCTACATCCGGATCCTTACGCTGAAGCTTCCGCCGTCGTTTCGTATCTCGCTCTTCCGCCGATGCTAACTTCATTGACCGGACATGTATAATCTCACCCTTGGCTTCCGGCGCAACTGCTCGCCTTTGCCGACCACCTTTTTCCGGACACTTCAAAGCGCGCCTACTGCTTTCACAGCCGCTTCCATTTCCGGCCACCGGCGTATCACCATTGCAACGTGGTTCAGTGGCTTTCCTCCTGCCGGAAACAATGCCTGGCTCGCCATGACCACTTCCTTGTTGTGACCTCTCCTTCACTGAGCTGGCGGAACCGTCACGCTTTTCCTGTATTGGTGAACCGCTTCCTTCTCCAGACGAAACCACTCCGTCTACATCACTGCCAACCTCCGCCCAACTAATCGCTTCCGTTTCTGGTGGAATCTTCGACACTTCCTCTAAGACTAACCGTCTGCTGCAGCACTGGCTGTCGTAACCAACTCTAAGTGGCACTTTCCTGTGACGATCTGTCAGGATCATACTCTGGAGGTCAATCTTCATGCCTTGGCCAAGTAAGAAATCCACGCCGATGATGGCTTCATCTTTGCCACTATAAACTTAGTGTACGAGGCCACATCGTCGATTATTACCTCGCATGGTACTTCTCCTAACACTTGGGTGCATTCACCAGTTGCAGTCTGCAGCTTTGCTCCAGGTAGTGGCTTTACATAAAAAGTGGCCAAATCCGGTCGAATAATGGAATGTGTCGCTCCAGTATCCACTGTCAGTACTCTCTCCTGCCCATTCACACATCCACCAATAGTGAGGTTGCTCGCATTCCGGCCAATTTGGGAGACGGAAATTATGGGCCCTTCAACTTCTGGAGCCAGCACGCGGCCCTTCCTGCTGGCTCGTTTCAGTTTAACGACTGATTGGAGTTGGCTTCGTCTCCTTCAGCCCTGCGATGCGTCCTGCTGAATTGTTGAGCCCACTGGAACTTGCGCTGCAATCGCGGGCGAAGTGGCCTGGCTTTCCACATTTAAAACATTTGCCAGAGCCATGCTTTTTCTCGCCCAGCAGTTGGATAAACTTCTTCAGGATTTCATTTGTGTCTTCCGGTGCTTCCACTTCCACACGATGTGCTTTGTAGGCTGGTCTACTTAGGAGCGCCGCCGTTTCACGCGTCTGAGCATACGAGACGGTTTCAGCAAATGTTGCCTTTGGATTCGCGTACGTCTCTCGCTTGGTATACATGTCCCGCATTCCGTTGATGAACCTCTGGATTTTTACCCTTTCAAGGTACTCACCAGATGCGTCTCCAATTGCCAAATGAGCCAGCCTTTCAATCTCAGAGGCGAATTCCTGTAAAGTCTCGTTGGATTTCTGGCAGCGATTCTCCAGCTCCATCTGGTGAATCTGTCTCCTGTGCTCGCTACCGTAACGTCTCTCCACAGCACTCATCAACGCATCGTAACTGTTCCTTTCACAATCAGGAATAGTCTGCAAGATTTCCGCTGCAGGTCCTTTTAATGCAACGAACAGTGCAGCGGATTTATCCTCCATGCTCCAGTGATTTGCTGTAGCTGTCTTCTCAAACTGGAGCTTAAAGACCTGGAAAGGAATAGTGCCATCAAAGGATGGAGTCTTTACCTTGGGAGCGTTCGTCGGATTAGCTGGACGATTCAACTGCAAGTCTCGGAGTCGACCTTCTAACTCGCCCATCTTAGCCCCGACTTTGTCCTGTCTCTCTTCGATTTTTTCCTGTATTTGTACAATCTTTGCATCCTGTGCTTCCAGTTGGGAGGACATCTGTGCTGATACCGCTGCTGATATACGTGTCTCCAGCGCTTGTATCTGCGATGAAACATCTGACGACTGTGTTTGCATCTGAGTTGACAGCTGTGATGACATCTCTGACATGCGTGTATCCTGTGCTTGCATCATCTGCGAGATGGCAGCCAATAACGTGTTCATGTCCATAACTGTTGATGACGAAGGAGCCTTTTGCTGTTCTTCAACCTTGCCGGATGTCTGTTGCACATCCTTCGACGAACATGCAGCCTGATCCTTCTGTTCGTCCTTTGCGGATGTATCGTCGGGTTTACCTTGGAAGTCGTATTTGTCCACGTCGATGCCTTCAGCTTCCATAGCCTCTCGCAACCGGGATAACAATTCCACTTTTCTTCCGGAGGTGGCCAAATTACGCTTTTCCAACTCCTGATTCAGCTCCTCAATTTTTAAGTCCTGAATTTTCGCCATTTTCAGTAGTTTATCCTTCGGGATTTATTTAACAATCCCACTTCTGACACCAATTGTTACGATTATCCTCGAAACCTTGAGGGATTTCCCAAATATACTCGGGCTCGTATCGCAGGATTGTTAAATAAATGCTAACGATGACCAAATTGTAGTACAATTAATTTTATTGTACAACAAACAATTTACAATACTCGCTAATACAGTAAAAACACTTTACAATACTTGTTAAAGCAATAACAGCGCTTAACTAAACTTGATAACGCAATTAAACTTATATCTTGCTTATTCGCAACTCACTTCTCTGCTCACTTTACTTGTAGCTCGCTGTCTTGTAACTAACTCACCTCGCGGTGGCGGCGCCCTTATATACCTGCGCTGGCACTTATGGCAACTCTAGAACATTCTGAAGTTTATTGCTCAATCTCTTTCTCTCGCTGTTCGCAGTGTTCATCCAACTTGACGTTTCTCTTTGTGGAACATTCTACGTCATTCCTCGAACATTCTGCCTATTTCTCTTGTTCGCTTTGTGTTGCCGCAGTATTCGCCACAGTATTGACTCAGCACATCACTAGAAACAGGCAACATGTAAACACAAAACAGCTGATAACACTTTGACGCTTTATCCGTTTTTACACGGAGAAAAAGTCCGGGCTGTTTTGGGCAGGAAGAAGGAAACACTTACGATCCAATACGTTCCAATTTTCGCTCTCTATTACCCATTTTGTTGAGCACGGGAATGATTTCTGGGCTATTTTGGGCACCCGCGAGATCCCGCGTTGCGTACGGGAAAGAACCTAATATTAGCCATACAAATGTAATGCCACGGTCACACTACCAACTTTCTCAAATGTCCTCATTACGAACTCTTCACACCATCCAATTCCTTGCGATCAACTAACGCCCCTATTCTGCAACTCTTTCGAATTCGGATTTTACTACGAATCGTAGAAATAGTATGCAGCAATCCGAATCGTATTTTCGAGCTTTCAAAATTCGTAACAATGGCATGCCTAAAAACGAACGAGTAAGCTTTTTTGCATAATTTTGTACGAAAATAATTCTGTGTCGGAGGCGAGATAAAAGATGTAAATCGATGTGTGTTTGCAGGAAATATTAGTGGTGTTCATTTAAACAGATAAATTTGCCCTTCGCTTATACGTATATTTTTATCCACTGTTTTATATAAACGAGCAAAAAAGAATCTTTTTTGTCCCTTATCGAGAAACTTGGGTCCGGTTAAGTTATTTTTACAATGATTTTCGGTTGTTGTGTCCAAACGCGTAATCCCGATCCAAAAACTTTAACATCACGTGTAATCAAAGGATTAAATTTTTTTTTTAAATAAATGTTTCAAATTTCCGAGCACTATCTTATTAATAAATTCTGTTTGCACTATGCACATTTTTGCAAATTTCGACGTGGGTTCTGCCCAAAAATACAGTGGATGGCGTAGCCGGAGTTATGTGCACAAGAAATGTTGTATACCTTTGACATGCGGAAGCCCCTCTTCTCCGGCAACACAGAAAGGAGAATTCTACTTAGTTAGGATTATAATCCCTAAGCGCGGCCGAAGGCAGAAGCAAGTGCAACAGGTGGTGGACCTAACAAGTGCATGTTTGCATTAACTGGATTGAGAACCAGTTCTTCAGGCATAGGAGCAGTTCTGGCTTGTGGTTCAACAATTCAACCAGAAGCTGTAATAGACGCGCCCATGGTTACTATGCCCGAAAGGTCCGCATATCTTTCTAAAATCATTCCCTTAGCGCGCTCTTACTCCGCTGCTATAATTGCAAATGCAATAGAATCCACCGTTTCCTTCAAAATATGTAAATTCAAAAAAATTTTCCATAAATAAGCACTTTATGAGTGTCTTTTTAATTCCTTTCCACTTTGTTTTCCTTCATTCAGCTATCTTCGAAAAACAACTGATAGCTGGCAATGCTGCACATGTTTCCGCAAGGGTTGCAGCATGTGGATTTCTCGTTTTTCGTAGCTGAGCTACGAATTACGAACTACGCAAATTCGGGTTCTAGAATAAGGGATAAGAGGTTTTTTAAATCGCAAAACTGTAATACCAAGGGAATAAATTTATGCAAACATATTGCTCGCCACCCCCACAGTTACCTTTTTCCGACACATTTTTTAATTAGGAGGGGTAAACCATTATTTCAGGAAAATAACTCGCTACTCAGCAAAGCGCAAACGAGCTGAATCGGGAGCTATTCGGTATACGCTTACGTGCAGGGTTTGCGACGCCATGCATCCGCTTCGACTATGCCCAAATTTTCGATCCAAAGCACCAGAAGAACGCTTACGTGCGGTATTAATACATCGCTATTGTACAAATTGTTTGGCAGGAGCTCACCGAGCAGCCCAGTGCACCAACAAATGAAGATGCCGACGTCGCAGCGAAGAGCACCATACGTTGCTACATATTGACCACCCAGCTGACAAACCACGCCAGAAGCGTAGACCAACAAGGCGTCCAATCAACGACGAGGGCGACTCCGATGCTATATCGATAAAAGCGTCAATTCGGTTACACGTACTACGTCAAATCATTCGAATTAAAATTGAGAGCAAATCGTATTTGTGAAACTAACAAAAATTGCTCATCGATTTTAAAGAAAAATTGGAGCAATTGAGCAATTTGGAAAGCAAGTCACCTGGAAATTGACCAGTGTGATCCTCAAGTAAGCAACTAGGAAACCACACATGCAACTCTGCTAATAGGTTCTTTCCCTAACAATCCGGACCGGATCCGGTAATTAGAGAATAAGCGAAAAGTTTGCTCTCAAAAATGGAACATAATCCAGAAGTACGGGAACGCCAAAAACCACATTTCGCGCCCAGAATTTATGAAACAGCTAGTGATGTGCTGATTTTTCGGTACCCAATACTTAAAAAATATTTCGGTACCCAATACTTCCTTTTCGGTACCCGATACCGATTCTTTACATTAAACCTTCGCCATTATACGCATTTCAAGTTAAGAAAAAACTTTAATTACTAATTTATATGATATCGGCTAAAACACTTGAACTTATCGCAACAGAGAAATATTATGTTATCAGTTTTAATCTTAGTTGATCCAAGGTTCAAGAAAAATGCTTTTACGGATGAAGAAGCATTTCAGGGGGGAGATTCTGTAACCAGTTAGCGACAAGTTTCGGATCGTTATCGCACTTGTTGACGTAAACATATTTCATATCATACGTCAACAAAACCGATGCCGATTCGAAAATTGTCGCTAACTTTTTACAGAATCTGCCCCCAGGCCTACAAAAATGATATCGTCCGATTCAGCTGGAACAAAAATGCTTCAAACAAGTAAGAGTTGCTCTGCATTATGTCCTCGAACCGACATATATACATCTTTCATTTGAATCCGTATTAAAAGTTCTATTGGCTCCTACATTCGGGTTTTTATAGGCGAGTCTCCCCTGAACCGTTTTTTCCATATTTTTGGCCTATGTGCGCTTTTATTCGAAACCTAAATGTTTCGGTACCGAGTATCGAGAGTATTGGATACTTTTTAAATCGGAACCGAATAACGATCAATACTTAAAAGTATTGAATGAGCACATCACTAGAAACAGGCAACATGTAAACACAAAACAGCTGATATGCCTTTGACGCTTTATCCGTTTTTACCCGGAGAAAAAGTCCGGGCTGTTTTGGGCAGGAAGAAGAAGACATTTACGATCAAATACGTTCCAATTTTCGCCTTCTATTACCCATTTTGTTGAACACGGAAATGATTTCTGGGCTATTTTGGGCACCCGCGGGATCCCGCGTTGCGTACGGGAAAGAACCTAATATTAGACATCTAAATGTAATGCCACGGTCACACTACCAACTTTCTCAAATGTCCTCATTACGAACTCTTCACACCATCCAATTCCTTGCGATCAACTAACACCCCTATTCTGCAACTCTTTCGTATTCGGATTTTACTACGAATCGTACAAATAGTATGCTGCAATCCGAATCGTATTTTCGAGCTTTCGAAATTCGTAACAATGGCATGCCTAAAAACGAACGAGTAAGCTTTTTTGCGTAATTTTGTACGAAAACAATCCTGTGTCGGAGGCGAGATAAAAGATGTAAATCGATGTGTGTTTGCAGGAAATATTAGTGGTGTTCATTTAAACAGATAAATTTTCCCTTCGCATATACGTATATTTTTATCCACTGTTTTATATAAACGAGCAAAAAAGAATCTTTTTTGTCCCTTATCGAGAAAATTTGGTCCGGTTAAGTTATTTCTGCAATGATTTTCGGTTTTTGTGTCCAAATCCGGATCCAAAAACTTTAACATCACGTGTAATCAAAGGATTAACATTTTTTTTTTAAATAAATGTTTCAAATTTCCGAGCACTATCTTATTAATAAATTCTGTTTGCACTATGCACTTTTTTGCAAATTTCGACGTGGGTTCTGCGCAAAAATACAGTGGATGGCGTAGCCGGAGTGATGTGCACAAGAAATGTTGTATATCTTTGACATGCGGAAGCCCCTCTTCTCCGGCAACACAGAAAGGAGAATTCTACTTAGTAAGGATTATAATCCCTAAGCGCGGCCGAAGGCAGAAGCAAGTGCAACAGGTGGTGGACCTAACAAAGTGCATGTTTTCAATTCAACAATTTAACCAGAAGCTGACATAGACGCGCCCATGGTTACTATGCCCGACAGGTCCGCATATCTTTGTAAAATCATTCCCATAGCGCGCTCTTACTCCGCTGCTATAATTGAAAATGCAATATAATCGACCGGTTCCTTCAAAATATGTAAAATCCAAAATAAGCACTTCATGAGTGTTTTTTTAATTCCTTTCCACTTTGTTTTCCTTCATTCAGCTATCTTAGCTGAGCTACGAATTACGGATTGCGAAAATTCAGGTTCTGGAATTAGGGGGTAAGATGTTTTTTAAATCGCAAAACTGTAATACCAAGGGAATAAATTTATGCAAACATATTGCTCGCCACCCCCACATTTACCTTTTTCCGACACGTTTTTTAATTAGGAGGGGGTAAACCATAACTTCAGAAAAATAACTCGCTACACAGCAATGCCCAAACGAGCTGAATCGGGAGGTATTCGGTATCCGCTTACGTGCAGGATATGCGACGCCATGCATCCGCTTCGACTGTGCCCCAATTTTCGATCCAAAGCACCAGAAGAACGCTTACGTGCGGTATTATTACATCGCTATTGTACAAATTGTTTGGCAGGAGCTCACCGAGCAGCCCAGTGCACCAACAAAGGAAGATGCCGACGTTGCAGCGAAGAGCACCATACGTTGCTACATATTGACCACCAAGCTGACAAACCACGCCAGCAGCGTAGACCAACAAGGCGTCTAATCAACGACGAGGGCGACTCCGATGCTATATCGATAGAAGCGTCAATTCGGTTACACGTACTACGTCAAATCATTCGAATTAAAACTGAGAGCAAATCGTATTTGTGAAACTAACAAAAATTGCTCATCAATTTTAAAGAAAAATTGAACACAAGCAATTGAGCAATTTGGAAAGCAAGTCACCTGGAAATTGACCAGTCTGAGCCTCAAGTAAGCAACTAGGAAACCACACATGCAACTCTGCTAATAGGTTCTTTCCCTAACAATCCGGACCGGATCCGGTAATTAGAGAATAAGCGAAAAGTTTGCTCTCAAAAATTGAACATAACCCAGAAGTACGGGAACGTCAAGAACCACATTTCGTGCCTAGAATTTATGAATCAGCTAGAGATGTGCTGAAGTTTCGGTACCCAATACTCGGTACCCAATAATTAAAAAAGATTTCGGTACCCAATACTTCCTTTTCGGTACCCGATACCGATTCTTTACATTAAACCTTCGCCATTATACGCATTTCAAGTTTAGAAAAAACTTTAATTACTAATTTATATGATATCGGCTAAAACACTTGAACTTATCGCAACAGAGAAATATTATGTTATAAGTTTTAATCTTAGTTGATCCAAGGTTCAAGAAAAATGCTTTTACGGATGAAGAAGCATTTCAGGGGGGAGATTCTGTAACCAGTTAGCGACAAGTTTCGGATCGATATCGCACTTGTTGACGTAAAAATATTTCATATCATACGTCAACAAAACCGGTGCCGATTCGAAAATTGTCGCTAACTTGTTACAGAATCTGCCCCCAGGCCTATAAAAATGATATCGTCCGATTCAGCTGGAACAAAAATGCTTCAAACAAGTAAGAGTTTCTCTGCATTCTGGCCTCGAACCGACATATATACATCTTTCATTTGAATCCGTATTAAAAGCCTTATTGGCTCCTACATACGGGTTTTTATAGGCGAGTCTCCCCTGAACCGTTTTTTCCATATTTTTGGCCTACGTGCGCTTTTAGGGCCGTTTGCACCATGTCTAGTTAATTCTAACTCCCCGTTAAACATCTTTATCGACGTTATCGACACCCATCATATAACATGTGCTCGATAAAGCAGTTGACATGCTTAACTGAAGGATGTACCTCCAGTTAGCGTTAACTAGACATGGTGCAAACGGCCCTTATTCGAAACCTAAATGTTTCGGTACCGAGTATCGAGAGCATTGGACACTTTTTAAATCGGAACCGAATTACGATCAATACTTAAAAGTATTGACTCAGCACATCACTAGAAACAGGCAACATGTAAACAAAAACAGCTGATATGCACTTTGACGCTTTATCCGTTTTTACCCGGGGAAAAAGTCCGGGCTGTTTTGGGCAGGAAGAAGAAGACACTTACGATCCAAGACGTTCCAATTTTCGCTCTCTATTACCCATTTTGTTGAACACGGAAATGATTTCTGGGCTATTTTGGGCACCCGCGGGATCCCGCGTTGCGTACGGGAAAGAACCTAATATTAGACATCTAAATGTAATGCCACGGTCACACTACCAACTTTCTCAAATGTCCTCATTACGAACTCTTCACACCATCCAATTCCTTGCGATCAACTAACACCCCTATTCTGCAACTCTTTCGTATTCGGATTTTACTACGAATCGTAGAAATAGTATGCTGCAATCCGAATCGTATTTTCGAGCTTTCGAAATTCGTAACAATGGCATGCCTAAAAACGAACGAGTAACCTTTTTTGCGTAATTTTGTACGAAAACAATTCTGTGTCGGAGGCGAGATAAAAGATGTAAATCGATGTGTGATTGCAGGAAATATTAGTGGTGTTCATTTAAACAGATAAATTTGCCCTTCGCATATACGTATATTTTTATCCACTGTTTTATATAAACGAGCAAAAAAGAATCTTTTTTGTCCCTTATCGAGAAACTTGGGTCCGGTTAAGTTATTTTTACAATGATTTTCGGTTGTTGTGTCCAAACGCGTAAGCCGGATCCAAAAACTTTAACATCACGTGTAATCAAAGGATTAAATTTTTTTTTAAATAAATGTTTCAAATTTCCGAGCACTATCTTATTAATAAGTTCTGTTTGCGCTATGCACTTTTTTGCAAATTTCGACGTGGGTTCTGCGCAAAAATACAGTGGATGGCGTAGCCGAAGTGATGTGCACAAGAAATGTTGTATACCTTTGACATGCGGAAGCCCCTCTTCTCCGGCAACACAGAAAGGAGAATTCTACTTAGTAAGGATTATAATCCCTAAGCGCGGCCGAAGGCAGAAGCAAGTGCAACAGGTGGTGGACCTAACAAAGTGCATGTTTTCAATTCAACAATTCAATTAGAAGCTGACATAGACGCGCCCATGGTTACTACGCTGCTATAATTGCAAATGCAATAGAATCCACCGGTTCCTTCAAAATATGTAAAATCAAAAATAAGCACTTCATGAGTGTTTTTTTAATTCCTTTTCACTCTGTTTTCCTTCATTCAGCTATCTTCGAAAAACAACTGATAGCTGGCAATGCTGCATATGTTTCCGCAAGGGTTGCAGCATGTGGATTTCATGTTTTTCGTAGCTGAGCTACGAATTACGAATTACGAAAATTCAGGATCTAGAATAAGGGGGTAAGATGTTTTTTAAATCGCAAAACTGTAACACCAAGGGAATAAATTTATGCAAACATATTGCTCGCCACCCCCACATTTACCTTTTTCCGACACGTTTTTTAATTAGGAGGGGGTAAACCATTATTTCAGAAAAATAACTCGCTACACAGCAATGCGCAAACGAGCTGAATCGGGATCTAGTCGGTATCCGCTTACGTGCAGGGTCTGCGACGCCATGCATCCGCTTCGACTATGCCCAAATTTTCGATCCAAAGCACCAGAAGAACGCTTACGTGCGGTATTAATACATCGCTATTGTACAAATTGTTTGGCAGGAGCTCACCGAGCAGCCCAGTGCACCAACAAAGGAAGATGCCGACGTTGCAGCAAAGAGCACCATACGTTGCTACATATTGACCACCCAGCTGACAAACCACGCCAGAAGTGTAGACCAGCAAAGCTTCTAATCAACGACGAGGGCGACTCCGATGCTATATCGATAGAAGCGTCAGAGGTCGGAGTGAGTGTTTTTTTAATTCCTTTTCACTTTGTTTTCCTTCATTCAGCTATCTTCAAAAAACAACTGATAGCTGGCAATTCTGCACATGTTTCCGCAAGGATTGCAGCATGTGGATTTCTCGTTTTTCGTAGCTGAGCTACGAATTACGAATTTCGAAAATTCGGGTTCTAGAATAAGGGGGTAAGATGTTTTTTAAATCGCAAAACTATAATACCAAGGGAATTAATTTATGCAAACATATTGCTCGCCACCCCCACATTTGCCTTTTTCCGACACATTTTTTAATTAGGAGGGGGTAAACCATTATTTCAGAAAAATAACTCGCTACACAGCCATGTGCAAACGAGCTGAATCGGGAGCTATTCGGTATCCGCTTACGTGCAGGGTCTGCGACGCCATGCATCCGCTTCGACTATGCCCAAATTTTCGATCCAAAGCACCAGAAGAACGCTTACGTGCGGTATTAATACATCGCTATTGTACAAATTGTTTGGCAGGAGCTCACCGAGCAGCCCAGTGCACCTACAAATGAAGATGCCGACGTTGCAGCGAAGAGCACCATACGTTGCTACATATTGACCACCCAGCTGACAAACCACGCCAGAAGCGTAGACCAACAAGGCGTCCAATCAACGACGAGGGCGACTCCGATGCTATATCGATAGAAGCATCAGAGTTCGGAGCGGAAACCGATGCTTTCCACCCAGACCTAGAGTAGGGCTACACGCCACAAGTTGCAGCGGAAACCGAGGCTTTCCGCCTAGAATACTTGGTCGGAGGGGAGACAAATGCTTTGATCCCGGAGATGCCAAGCGAGCGAGGTGGATTGGAAATCGGAGCTTTCCAACCTCCGAACAATCGGTGACGGTCCCAAACTCAACGCCACCGTAATGCGCGCCGCCGCCATCAATACGGGACAAGAGAGGCCATGGGGAGATCTAGATCATTCCAACCCCCAACTAGAAGTGGTTTTCGAGCTGGAGGGTCGCAACGCAGCATACTCAATTCAATGTCTAACATCAGTCGCTCCAACCGCTGTTGTGAAAATCGAGGCAGGAGGGCGGCTACATTTAGTACGAGCTCTTATAGACCCGTGCGCCACGTCAGCAATGATTACAGAAGACCTTGTCCGCGAGCTAAACTTGAGCGTGACGTCTATAAATAGTCACAAAACATGGTTAATCGGCGACGATCACCACTCACGCTATGGCCTTACGTAGCTATTATAAGATAACGCCGATCACCAGCATCGTCGCTGCGATCTGCGCATCCTACACAAATTTGAGACTAGCCGAGTCACGTTTTCATATCTCAGCACCAGTCCGACTAGTGCTGGGAGCTGACGTGTTTTCTAAGATTTCCTTGGGTGCTATTCCCGCTGGGACTATGGGCCCGCTATTGGCACAAGCCACAATTTTTGGGTGGGTGCTATCCGGTGCCTGTTAAGAATGCCCACAAATGTTTTATTTTTTATTTTTGTATCATATCACAATGAATTCAAATAGTAAACAAAGTGCAAGTGAAATTTAAACTACGTCTTTACCTTTTGAATATTTCTTTGTATTCTTTAGATTCTAGGTAAAATACACGTAGGCCGGAAATGGAGAACGGCGAATCTTAGTTTTAAGTCATAATTTATAACGAATGAAGCATGGTGGCCGGGTAACCTAGTTTCAGATGTTGCGTACCGCAAAGGGGGCCGGCATGTTTAGGCCTCCGTCATAAATATACTAATTAAGAGCTAAACTAATAGCTAACAGCATTATCGACCGTCAAATTTCAATTAAGCTAAAATTTCCCTATGCTAAATGTACAGTTTTAACTAGCAACCATAACTGAAAATAGAAACGGTTTACTTACTGCTTTTCCGAAGGTCGAGAAGGAAGGACGTTCTATCCAGCCACCACACTTCATTCTGTTACCAATTTTTTAATGAAGGTAACCTACAATATAATTGTACACATGATTAGTGAATAAGGACATATTTGAATATACATATCTAACTCAACCCAATATCCAACGTTTTGCCTTTTGCTTTAAAATATTATCGGTGCGAAACTGCAACCAATCCTGGCATCAAACGCATTTCGATGACGAGCTAGAAATATTGCACCTGTTTTCCAACAATTTTTACTTTTCAACAAATTAGTATTTGAATCAAATAGGTAAGTTCTTTTCGGAAAAGGCGTTCGTCGTTGGAACCTCAAAGTCCAAGTACTTATTTTATTCAACAGCTTCATTTTTTTGTAGCAACGACCTCCACTGTTAAGTCAAATAAAAAGTATTTAAAACAACAATTTATACACTTTTAATCTAAATGCGGAAATTGTTGTGTTAAGTACTTATTTAGTTAAAAAATCAATAGTCTTTGCGCTGTTGCTTCAAATGCGAGTAGTTGGTGGGTACGATTTAACCAATAGAAGTTGCTCCAAATACATATAAAATTGTTGGATGTACAGTTTTTGATTCTCGATGAAGTGCGAGCAAGTAACCAGAGGATCTGATGAAACTACTAATCTATTAAAAAGGTCTTCTAAATTGTCAGCGCGACTCGTTTTCCTACTACAGATCTTCTTTTTCTTCTTATTTGGCGCTGCAACCGACTAAGCGATTTTGGCCGAGTTCAACAAGGCACGCCAGTCGATTCTTTTCTGTGCCAACTGGCGCCAATTGGAAATGCCAAGTGAAGCCAAGTCCTCTACCTGGTCTTTCCGTTTCAGTGGGGGCCTTCCTCTTCCTCTGCTACCACCAGCAGGTTCCGAGTTGAATACTTTCAGAGCTGGAGCGTCGGCGTCCATTCGAACGACATGACCAAGCCAGCGGAGCCGCTGTATTTTAATTCGCTGCACTATGTCCATGTCGTTGTAAAGCTCATACAGCTCATCGTTCCATCGTCTGCGGTACTCGCCGTCGCCAACACGTTAAGGCCCGTAAATCTTCCGCAAAATCTTTCTTTCGAATACTCCAAGAGCCGCTTCAACGGATGTTGTCATTGCCCATGCTTCTGCGCCATATACCAACACGGGCATGATGAGTGACTTATAGAGTGTGGCTTTCGTACGTCGAGAGAGGACTTTACTCCTGATTTGCCTACCCAATCCAAAGAAGCACTTGTTGGCAAGAGTGATTCTGCGTTGGATTTCCATGCTGACATTATTATTGGTGCTAATGCTGGCTCTCAAGTAAACGAAATTCTCTACTTTCTCGAAATTATAACTGTCAACAGTGGCGTGGGTGCCAAGGCGCGAATGTGCTGACTGTTTGTTTGATGACAGGAGATACTTCGACTTGTCCTCGTTTACCACCAGACCCATTCGCTTTGCTTCCTTATCCAACTTGGAAAGGGCAGAACAGACTTCGCGGTTTTTGATACCGATGATATCGATGTCATCAGCATAAGCCAGCAATTGCACACTCTTGTAGTAAATTGTTCCTGAGCGGTTCAGTTCTGCAGCTCTTATTATCTTCTTCAACGTCAGATTAAAGAAGTCGCATGGAAGTGATCCGCACTGTCTGAAGCCCCGTTTGGTGGCGAACGGCTCGGAGAGGTCTTTCCCAATTCTGACAAAGCTGGTGGTATTGCTCAACGTCATTTTGCACAGCCGTATCAGATTGGCGGGGATGCCAAATTCAGACATAGCGGCGTATAGGCAAGTCCTTTTAGTGCTGTCGAATGCGGCTTTAACAGTCGACAAATAGGTGGTGAGTGTCGATTCTTTTCTCGCGGATCTTTTCTAAGGTTTGGCGTGTTGTGAATACCTGGTCTATGGTTTATTTTCCAGACCTAAAGCCACACTGGTAAGACCCAATCAGTTCATTGACGGTGGGCTTCAGTCTTTCACACAATACGCTCGATAAGACCTTGTAACCTATGCTTAGAAGGCTGATCCCGAGGTAGTTGGCGCAAATGGCGTGGTCGCCTTTCCTGTGGATTGGGCAAAGCACACTTAAATTCCAGTCGTCGGGCATGCGTTCATCTGACCATATTCTGCATAAGAGCTGATAAATGCACCTTATCAACTCCTCACCATCGTACTTGAATAGCTCAGCTGACAGGGTGTTAGCTCCAGCAGCTTTGTTGTTTTTCAGCCGCGTTATTGCTATTCGTACCTCGTCATGGTCAGGCGGAGGAACATCGACTGCGTCATCATCGACTGGGGGATCGGGTTCTTCTTCTCCACAACTTTCCGTGCTGCTATCATTCAGTAGCGTGGAAAAGTGTTCCCTCCATAATTTAATTACGTTCTGAACATCGGTAACTAGGTCGCCATTGTTGTTCTTACAGGAGTACGCCCTGGTCTTGAAACCTTCCGTAACTCGCCTAACTCTCTGGGAAAATATTCGGGCATTTCAAGCTCTTCGCACTCACATATTTCGGCCTCTCGCTTTTTATTGCGGCAAATACGTCTCGCTTCCCTCTTCAGATCCCTATAGCGGTCCCACATAGCGCGCGTTGCGCCCGATCGCAGCGTGGCCCTGTAGGCGGCATCTTTTTTCTCTGCAGCTTCCTGACACTCCTCATCGTACCAGTTGTTATTTCGGGCTCGCTGAAATCCGACTACTTCTTCGGCGGCGGTACTTAATGAGCGGGAAATGTGGTTCCACTGCTCGCATATGTCAGGTTGTTGAAGAGTATTCCCTGAGAGCAGGTGAGAGTCGTGTAGCGAATGCATTAGCTCTCGGTTGTGATTGCAGCTTTTCGACGTTAAGCTTTCCTTGCATTTTCGGGCGCACTTTTTTTACTGCACGGAGGCGGGTGCGTATCTTGGCTGCAACAAGATAGTGGTCCAAGTCGATGTTTCGGCCTCGGAGTGTACGTACGTTTTTCGATCCGGAGACAGCCACGTAACTTGATGATTTGTTTTATGCCGGAACCTAGTACTGCATACTACCATGTTTCGGGCCCCGGCGAAATCGATCAGCCTCAGTCCGTTGTCGGACGTTTCGTCGTGGAGGCTGATCTCTCTAAAGTTTTTAAAATTCTTGTTTGAACTAAACCCGCTTCTCACTAAAGATTTTAAAGTCCTTGTTAGAACTAAATCCGCTTATTATTCATTGAACAACCTTAAAATAATAAACAGTTTAAATTCGACATGAAACAGAATCAAACTTAACCAGAAGTATATGTTTTTGTGTTAAATTAAAATCAAAGAGAAAATTTTTAAAACCAATTTATTTAAAAATGCGCAATGTGCTTTTGGTTTTGAACTCGGATTCTTAATAAGGAAAGAGCATACTTTGTTGCAGTACCTTTAAATTTAAAAGAGCTTTGCGCCGCTGTGGTGTAGTTAGGGACACGAATTTCGATATGATACGATACCGTATCGATATTTTTTCCATTCGATACCGATACTTTTAACTCGATAGTTTTCAAACGACATTTTTTGGAATTGAGTACCAGAACCCTTGTATCGTATCGAATCGTAAATGTACAATACAAAGTTAATGTACTTAATAAAATATTGTACATTATATAAAAAATAATTTTCTTTTATTAAAATCTTTTTGATGTGCTCACGGAAAAGTACAATCTCGCGTGCCGTGACGTAATTTAAAAAAAATAAATTGAAAACGTCAACATTTAAAAACTCTGGGAATTGGGCAAGACTATTTCTATAATTTCTTTTTTGTTAATATTTGAAGTATTTAAAGTTAATTTTCCAAGTTCCAAAATGTAAAAATCTTTCCTGCTTTTTTATCAGCCTTAGTATCTGACGTGATGTTACATGACGTTACGTTACTACGAATACGAAATTTTTAACGCAAATAAAACATGAATTTCATGTCAAATATATTTTTTAATTTGATTTGAGCGCTACCTAGTTGTTCCATTTTTCGCAAATCTATGTCGTGCCATGACCTTCCCCAGGAAACGCCCATAAATATGTATATATTTTGGAAGTTATATGTAAAGCAATATGGATATATTTTTGGCCTTCAAGAGCACAAATGTGTACTATCTTATTTAACTTGGCATGTGGCGGGATCTCAACCCATGCCTTCGGTTTATTAAAGTGCAAAATTGTTCATTCTTTATTACAAAATGAGACCCAATATTCAGATTTAATATTTTGAATTTTGGTATCCCCGATACCCGATAGTTTTACAGCGATATTTCAAATGATTACTATATCAGTACTTTTGGTTCGATATCGTGTCCCTAGGTGTAGTGGTAAGCAGTGCGCGCTTGCACTCCGCAGCGCCTGGGTTCAAGCCCTGGTCAAAGCAACATTTTTAACATTTAAAACGCACACAAATTATTAAAAAACGACGCGAATTTTTAGCTTCTTGAAATTTGCAGTGCATAAAAAGTTTAAATATTGTTTATGTAATTGTTAAAGTTTGTTTAATTTTAATACATTTTATACGAAGTTTGAAATGTGGATTTATGTGGTGCTGGTTATGTAATGTGCCTAACTTTTATTTAAAAAAATTATAAACAATAAATAGACAAAGAAAAAGGCCAAAACTGGTCAAAATATTACTTAAGTTAATCAGCTGACCACAAGGGTATACTTTTCAAGTTTGCAGAAAGAAATCATTGCTATTGCAATTTGGCTTTCCGAAAACCAGTTTTCGCTGAGAACTACTTGAAAACTCACGTTCCACTCATTCCAATCGGTGCCTTCGCTAGTTTTTTTCGATTATTTATCGAAGTGGAAGTCACATTTTATCATCTTTAATACGCCATTTCGGAATTATTGTTAATTGCCTGGTCAAAGCAAAATAAGAATGAAAGTTAAAGGTTGTAAATGAAAAGAAAATGAAGAAAAAGTGTTTTGGTTTTATTTTTGTGTAGCAAAAGATGTAAGAAATGTCAACGAAAACACTAACAACCGGTGTGAACAGCCTTCAGCCCACAATCCCAAAACTCGTTTTCAAAGTGTTTTCGTTGTCGGTCAGAACATGGTATTACCAACTGTAATAGTTCTTATGGCAACATTGTTAATTCGTAAAATTTATGGCAACTCTCTATTCAAAGAATATTTATTACCATTTGCATTGTGTCCTCAGGGGCAGATATTAATCCAGCGACGAGAACGTTCAAATCCAAATAATGTGGAGAAATAAACTGCTTTAACCATAGATTCATGACTTCAACGATCACTGAGCAGCTTTTATTCCATATTTGTGGGTATTGCGGACCCTTATTAGAAATTCCAATATTTCGGTACCGACTATCGAAAGTACTGGATACTTTTTAAATCGATCAATACTTAAAAGTACCGACTGAGCTCTTCACTATTGGGGGAGCAAACAGAGTCTGCGTTCAGACACGGAAACACGAGTTGCTTATTATCGGCGATTTCTCTTTTGGTGTTGCCCTTTGCATTCACACAGAGCAACTCTTTTGTACGCAATTGTTGTTGTCAGCTGTGAACCGCCAACTTGATATACCCAGTCGAACGAGAGTGCGTTCCCACGACAGTCGGGTCTACGTAACCGGAACGACCCAGATTTATATCTGGCCAAGGACTGTCACTCCAGCGACACTCCCCAACTTCTCTTTGCGGAATTTGTATGCTGTTACAACAACAACAACAGAGCACAAAGCGTGCTGCCCGAATGCGAGTAGCTCGGTACCCGTCCCCTTTCCTCGTCGCAGTCCCTACTAGCTTCGAGTTGCCGCAAAAAAATTTTCCGTGTCTGAACAGCGGCAAAGTAATTCAGGATAGCGTGGGAAAATGGTATTAGGGCAGCGGCATCGACATCGATTTTTGCAAGTAATCGCTGTTTTGAGACAAAATCGAGTATTCAAAACATCGATTTTGGTTTTCCGATATTTGGACAACGTCGATTTATTGACTAGATATTTTTCATCGATGTTCATGGCGGAAAATGAAAGAGTAAATTGCAATTTTTTTTTGAACATTTTGTTTTGGCTATTTAATGCCCCTATTACGGTTTACAACTCTACTCCACTTAGTTGAAAATTTACAATTTGGTATTATCGATACAACTCAACCTGTCAAAAGATTGTTGGTTGTTTTTATATCGTCTTACAACTTTTTTGTAGTATTACCGTTTAGCACCCTGAGCTAGTCCGGTTGAAAAAATATCAAAAATTTACAACTCATTACTAGCAGTTGTTTTGAAAAATTTTTTAACTGAAAATGCAAAGCGGGTAATACAATTTTTTAATTTGTCTTAAACCAATATTTTAATCAGGAATTTCGTATAAATTTGTAGAAAAGATAAAGTTGCAATGAAAGAACAGTTTGAAAAACTAGTTGAGCTAATGGAGAAGCATCTCGAAACTGGACGACCTCAATTTGGAAGCAGCAAGATTAAAATCAAGGGATTGTGGGAGCGATTTGCCATAGAGCAAAACAGTTTAGGACCACCAACAAGAAACGCGCACAAGTGGGGACGAGTAAGTAGTAATCATGGGATTAAACCAATACAATGAAAGTGCAATGGTAATTTATTTTTCGTGTAGGTCTGGATACACTATAATATCATTTTCGGACCGACTACGAAAACACTTTGAAAACGAGTTTTGGGATTGTGGGCTGAAAGCTGTTCGCACCGGCTGTTAGTGTTTTCGTTGACATTTCTTTCATCCTTTGTTTACAGGTTTGCTACGAAAAAAACAAAATCAAAATCTTTGCCTTTCATTTTCTTATCATTAGGAACCTTTTTCCCAACTAGCGTATTAGAGATGATAAAATATGACTTCCACTTCGATAAATATATCTAAAATACTAGTAAAGACACCGATTGGAATGAGTGGAACGTGAGTTTCAGCGAAAACTGGTTTTCGTTTGACAGATTTTACATGGACGAAGACACAAGTTTTAGGTCGAAAACCTGTTATAGCAACGAAAACGTGTCTTCGATGTCGGTCCGAACATGTTACAAGGCAATTTAAAAAAAAAAGCTTGCCAACGATCGGAGCAATATTCTTGAAACTGGTGGTGGTCCGTCGCAAGAGATTTCTTTAAATTCCCTAGAGGAAAGTGTTGCGGAACTGATACAGATGAGGGAACAAGTTACACCCAGGGGCCGGGCTTTCGGGGTAGAGAATATACCACGGGCGATTGATGGCAAATAAATAGAAGACGCCTTAGTTGCAGTTGTTGCTTAGTTGATGAGCCACAGGTAGCAAACCTTGAAGATCGACCCTCTTCGTCAGCATCATGTATACAAAATTTCCGCAGAAGCTGCAATTTAGTAACTGAGCATCTAGAGCTTCTAAAAATGCAGGCAGAAACGCATAAAGAGATATTGGAAAAAATTTATAAGTTGTAAAATACGGCGTACAAAAACTACGACATAAACAAAAAATTGAGGCACATAAAGCTCCCAAAATAAAAATATAAAACTTAAAAAAATGTTATATTAATTTAACAACATGAAGTGATATTTTTTTCATTATTTATAAGTTTTGCTAACCCTAATGGAAGCTCGTCCGCTTCCTTCCTCGAACGGAGTGGCATATATGGCACTGGGTAGTTCCTTGGCTTACGGGGTGAGGTTGGCAAAGAGCAGCTGTAGAAGAAGTGGGGCGGTGATCGGCGAACGGATGCAGGCGGCAATATCCGGTGCCGGCGATGGCTCAGCGGATGACCTGGGGATGGCTTTGAACGCGGTGGTCTCGAAGCAGGAACTGCGTTTACAAGTACTGCACGATCTAAATTTTTAAGTCGCACTTAATACCGATCGCGACTGTCAAACAGAACTGCGCAAGCGAAAAAAAAGAAAACTACCACACAGGACTTTAATTACAAATGAATGTGTTTATTAACGTCGATCTAACAATTATTTCACAATTCTTATTCGTATTTGCAGCGATAAGCGATTTTACAGCGGGCGTATACCGATAGGGAATGCAATAAATTCAGCGAAAAGATGAGAATTAAAATGTCAAAACCATATAGAGATGTGCATGTAAAGTAGCGAGCATGGTAGCGAGCGAACAACGCCTGCGTTGCCACCCGCAAACACACTCATCATTACATAGCGTTTGGAGTGTCAACAAGTTACAAAAGGTTCAATACATGCGCGTAAAAGGTTCAATACATGCGCGTACTAAGGTTGCTCGCGTTTGTATAGCCACAAATTTAAGATAAGCTAATATAAAAATTCATTAAATATATATAATCCAACAATTGAGCGACGTGAAGGTTAATTGTTATAAAAGGTAAGTTAATATAAAAATTCATTCAATATATACATGTAATCCAACGATTGAGTGACGGCGAAGTTAGGTGTTGTCAAAGCGGCCGCAGTGCTCGCTTGCACATTCTGCCGGCCCTAGCCGCGTTAAGCGGATAGTGCTTCTTTCAACTCCTGGAGAGTTCTGAGCGCCTTATGAACTAGTAATTTTGTGACCTTGCCTCGAAATGTTGCTGTTTGCAGTCTATTTGCCGTTTGTCGGATTTTACGGTTCGCCACGTTCGTAGCCGTTGGAGGGTGCTTGTTGCGAGTTGGGGTGCGCCCTGATCCCCCATGCTGGGAGGCATGCCGCATTGGTGGCACAAGGCGTTTGGGGTTCTGCGACGCGGTGAGCGGGCTGGTGCGACGACCTTTCGGTGCAAAAGGGTGTGATGCGGTAGAGAACAAACGTGGCATGAGATAGCGCCAAGCAATTTGTACAATAGTGTTGCGCCCTGGCCAACAAAAAGCGTTGCTGCGGCTGCATGGCTACAAACACAGGGCACCTTCGCAGTGAATGGTGGCGTGTGTACACACGCCATCGTTGGTAGTCTTCGGCAGTGCGTTGAGTATTTGACGATTGGTCGTCCTCCGAAGCAGGTGCTATGACCACCTTTGACCTGATGGAAGTGCGCGGCGCTGGTTGGGGGCTTTAATTTCACTCCATCTGGAAAGATTTATATGTACAACAACCTTGTTGGTCATATATGACAAGTATTAATATGAGACTGAAAAAAGTGTGTGTATCGTGACAAGGAGATTACTGTGCAGAGAGTGCGCGTGGTGATTAATGGGGAACGGTGCGAGTGGTGGTGGCTTCACCGGAAGGCAGAAATACTAATTTTACGAGTGGTCGTGTGAATAACCCGGTTTTTGTGCGTACGTCAACTACACGGACACCTTGCCAGGGTGCAACCTCTCGATGCGGCCCAGGCGCCATTCCGTGGGTGGGAGTGTTTCATCACTAATGACGACGCATTCTCTGAGGCGGGGTTCCACCTGTGGGTCCCTCCACCTATGTCGCTTATGTAGGTCCTTGAGATAATCCTCCTTCCAGCGTCGGGCAAATTGGTGGTGCAAGACCTTGAGTTTATCCCATCTATTAATGAGAGACAAATTTTCATGATTCGTTTCGGGGAATGATAAGAGAGCGGCTCCTCGAAGGAAGTGGCCGGGTGTGAGTGCCGTGAAATCCGTTGGATCTTGGGAAAGTGGAGAGATCGGCCGCGAATTTAAGACGGCTTCAACTCTTATTAATAGGGTAGTGAACTCTTCAAAGGTAAATTTGTGGGGACCGGCAGTTCGTTTGAAGTGGAGTTTGAAACTCTTGACGGCGGACTCCCACAATCCGCCCATGTGCGGGGCACCGGGAGGGATGAACTGCCAGTTAATACCCTGAGGAGAATACTTTTGGACGACATCACTGGATACCTGGTTGAGGAAGGCTGAGAACTCCTTTTCTGTGGCTCTTTTGGCTCCAATAAAGGTTTTGCTATTGNAGTTTGAAACTCTTGACGGCGGACTCCCACAATCCGCCCATGTGCGGGGCACCGGGAGGGATGAACTGCCAGTTAATACCCTGAGGAGAATACTTTTGGACGACATCACTGGATACCTGGTTGAGGAAGGCTGAGAACTCCTTTTCTGTGGCTCTTTTGGCTCCAATAAAGGTTTTGCTATTGTCACTCATCATTTTGGCGGGATAACCACGGCGGCCAACAAAGCGCGCAAAGGCAGCGAGAAACGATGCCTTGGTGAGATCGGAGCACAGCTCAAGGTGTACCGCCTTTGTTGTAAAACATACAAAGACAGCCACGTAACCTTTCACAAGGGTGGGCGATCTTAGCATGGATGCCTTTAATTGAAAAGGCCCAGCAAAATCGACACCAGTGGTCGTGAAGGGTGGAGCAAACGTGCACCGCTCGGGGGGCAAAGCTGGCATGATTTGTGAGCGTGTTTGCTGCTTGTGAAGGGCGCATGTCTTGCATTGGAAAATGCTTTTTTTGATGAGGGGCTTGAGTCGGGGGAAGTATAAGCCGCACTTCGGCGTGGATAAGCAATTCATGAAGGAATCGTAGGTACAGAGTTACAAACCTTGACTTCTCTGGGATGATGATAGGGTGACGTTCATTATAACTTAAGGTCCCCGTTAACACGGGAGCAAGGAGATTTTTTTATTAATGGGATTTGAGTCCGCTAGACGAGCCATTTCATGGGAGTAGTGACGAGTTTAGGTTAGGAGGATGAGACGGCGTTTGGCTTCCTGGAGATTGGTTGTAGCGGACGCTGCGGGTATGGGGTCTACGGTATAAGAGAAGGTATCCGTAATGGCGTTCCACTGGATTCCGAGAGTTTTGGTGGTACTTGCTTTCTCGAACTCCAGAAAATTTGTGTCAAGCAAGTCCTTTTTGTCAATCGCTTTGAGGATGTCAGGATGGTTGGATGTGATTTTTTTGAGGGGGAAACCCGCCGAGCTAAGGGCTTCGATGACTTGAGAGAGGGACTGTTCGTCTGAAAGAGTGTCATGACTGCCGGAGAGAATGTCATCCACGTAAGTTTGTTTGGTCAAAATAGTAACTGCCATAGGGAATCTACCTTCCACACCTTGGGCAAGCTGATGTAAGGTGCGTATTGCGAGATATGGAGCGCAACTGGCCCCAAACGTGACAGTTTTCAATCTGTAATCTTTTATGGGGCTGTTCGTAGAGGATCGAAACACAATTCTTTGGTAGTCTTGGTCGTCCTCGTGAAGGAGTATATGGCGATACATCTTTTCGACATCGCCGTTGAAGACAAACCGGTACGTCCGCCATTTGAGGATCAGGAGCATCAAATCGGGTTGGAGAGCCGGACCGGTATAGAGAACATCGTTCAGAGAGTACCCGGACCCTGACTTCCTTGATGCATTGAAGACGACTCGCGCTTTTGTCGTTCTTTTTTCGGGTTGTATTACCGCGTGATGGGGGAGGTAGAAAGACATGCATTTTCCGTTGGAGAACTTTCCATAGGAGTTGGTTTCCTCCATATGCTTGAGAGTAATATATTCCTCCAAGACACTGTCATACAAATACTTGAAGTGCCCATTTTTTTGAAGGTTTTTTTCCATACCGATAAATTGTTTGAGGGCTGAGGGGCGAGAGTGGCCTAGGGCGATCTCCTCTGGAAAGCTGCGCTTCAAAGGGAGCCGAACGACATAACGACCGTCAGCAGTGCGGGATGTGGTGGATTTATATAACTCTTCACAGATTTCTTCTTTCGGGGTGGTGATATTGCGCTTTGGTACTTCTTCCAGTTCCCAAAACATTCGCATTTGTACATCAAGCTGCTCATTAGAGGTTTCTTCTACTTGATTAGAGAAAGCAGCCACTTTTTCAGAAACCTGACCACTTTGTATCCAACCAAATATTGTTTTTTGAACTAGCAGATTCTGAGAGAGTTTTTCAGTGCCGTCCTGGATGATTTGAGGGATTATGTCACTGCCTAAAACGAGGTCGATCTGAGCTGGGGAGTGGCAATTTGGATCTGCTAGCTGGAGATGGGACCATTTCTCTTTATCAGCATTATTTAGTTGGAACTTGGGAAGCATCTTGGTCAGCTGCGGCAATGCTATAGCTTGAGCGTTAATTTCGGTTTTCATATCGGCAGAGACCACGACCAGGGAGCATAGTTTGTTGGACGTTTGAACGATTCCCCCGCCCATGCCCGAGATTTCAAATTTTGAGAGTTTATAAGGCAGTCTTAGTTTATTTTGTGCTTTTATGGAGACAAAGCTTCGCTCAGAACCCTGGTCTACGAGGGCTCTGAGCTTGAATATTTCCCCTCTGTGCGCTACTGGGACAATAGCTGTAGGCAGGAGTATCTTACTTTCATTCTCTGAGTAAAATGATTGTACTCGGGTTTCTTGGGAGCTGGAGGGCTCTTCTTCCAAAATATCCGTCTGCTCGGTAGTTTGTACGTTTGAGTTTGTGGGTTGCGTGGTTGCCATTTGTGAGGTTATCCTTTGCACTCGGGGGGGTTGCCTTCTCGGGGTAGATACTGTGCCATCGTGCAGCACGGAGATGTGCCGTTCTTGGCAATGACTACAAGTCTGAGTGCTAGGACAATCTTTTAATAAATGACTCTGGGATAAACAATTAAAACACATATTATTTTCTCTGACAAATTTTCTACGATCCATAGCGAGTGAGAGGAATTGTGCATAGTTCGCTGTTCTGTCATGTGAGATTGGACTTGCGTCCTTGATTGGTTTTGAAACTGTTGTGATTGAGGGGGTTTAAATGGTGGCCTCGAAGCAGGAACTGCGTTTACAAGTACTGCACGATCTAAGTTATTAAGTCACACTTAATACCGATCGCGACTGTCAAACAGAACTGCGCAAGCGAAAAAAAAGAAAACTACCTCACCGGACTTTAATTAAAAATGAATGCGTTTATTAACGTCGATCTAATAATTATTTCACAATTCTTATTCGTATTTGCAACAATAAGCGATTTTATAGCGGGCGTATACCGATAGCGAATGCAATAAATTCAGCGAAAAGATGAGAATTAAAATGTCAAAACCATATAGAGATGTGCATGTAAAGTAGCGAGCATGGTAGCGAGCGAACAACGCCTTCGCTGCCACCCGCAAACACACTCATCATTACATAGCGTTTGGACTGTCAACAGGTTACAAATTCAAAAATAGAAAAGGTTCAATACAAGCGTATACTAAGGATTGCTCGCGTTTGTATAGCCACAAATTTAAGATTAGCTAATATAAAAATTCATTAAATATATATAATCCAACAATTGAGCGACGTGAAGGTTAATTGTTATAAAAGGTAAGTTAATATAAAAATTCATTCAATATATACATGTAACCCAACGATTGAGTGACGGCGAAGTTAGGTGTTGTAGTGCCGTGATTAAAAAGGCGATGAAATATAATAGCGCCGGTTATTCCTGGCAACGACTATTTATTTCTATAGGAAAAAATGTATATGAATTTAAAGATGACCAAATTTACGAACACTACAAATATACTCACCGCAGTTTGCGCCCTTCCTCTGCTATATTCACGACACTACTAAATTTGTCATTCGGGAGTGCAGCGAATAGAGCAAAAGGAAGTTTGAGAATAGCGGTGAGCTTACATCGATAAATATTTAATGCATCAGGGATGGGCGTTTTGCAACACCCCCACCCCCGTGAATCACTCAGATTCACTAAAATCTATGTTCAAAACGGCCAGCTTTGGCGTAGGACGGCGAAGCACCCCGGTGTTTGTCCTGACATCTGCTCTTCTGACTTCGCCATCAGCACCCCGGTAGACATTCTCAACCACACCCCGGAACCACTGTCGCCTTGGCATATTCGGGTCACAAATGAACACAAGATCGCCCACATTCAATGGTTTCGACGGTGTACACCACTTAGCTCGCCTTGTCAAATCGGGCAAATATTCAATGACCCAACGTTTCCAGAATCGGTCGCGCAGCTGCTGTGCAATTCTCCACTGTTTCCGCAATGTCCATGTTTTCTCATCCTGCTGCCCTATACAAGGTGTTTGCATCGTATTCGACGACCGCAACAAAAAATTGTTTGGGGTAAGCGGCTCCTCTTGATCGACCGAGATCGGCAGGTGAGTAAGAGGCCTCGAATTGACAATGTTTTCCGCCTCTACAATGACGCATTGCAAAGTATATTCGCGGGGAGCAACTTCCTTCAATGTGTGACTTAGCACGCGCTTCACGCAGTGCACCATGCGCTCCTATATACCACTTTCCGATGGATTCTGGGGGCAATTAAAAATCCACCCAATACCCTTTGATGACAGTTCATCGCTAACACGCCCGCAATCGAACACCTCGTCAAACCGCTTTGCCTCTTGATCCGCGCCAACGAAGTTCTTACCGTTGTCGCTCCGTAAGCGCACAGGGACACCTCGTCGATTAATAAAGTTCCTGATTGCTAGAATGCAAGCGTCGGTGGACAAGTCATAAGCCGCCTCCAGATGTATCGCGCGCACCGTAAGGCAGGTGAAAAGAGCTACCCATCGCTTTTCCGTACGCCGACCAATAGTGACCTTCAGAGGCCCGAAGTAATCCAATCCGGTGTAGCTGAATGGTCTGACGTACGGTTTAAATCGATCCTGAGGGAGCGGGCCCATAATTGGCGTAGCTGGTTTGGATCGCGATACTTTGCATTTCATGCAGCCATTAGCAACCTTCCGCAATACTTGTCTCAAGTTCATGACCCAACATTTTTGCCTTATTTCTCCAATTGTGGCTTCTATGTTTTGGTGCTTCATTTTACAGTGGTAATACGCAACAATCAACACAGTGACGCGATGCTTCGGTGGCTACACAATTGGGAGTATAGCAGAGAGTGGTAACCAGCTGGCAGCTTGGATCCTACCACCTACCCTCATGACCGATTTCGCATCCAAGTGCGGCAGCAAATTGTAGATTGGACTTTCCTTTGGCACCATTTGTCCGTCTTTTAGTAGTTTCACTTCCACACCGTATACTGTAGACACTGAGCTTGGCGACACAGATAAGCTTCGGCTGCATCGAGTTCGATCAATAAACTTGAACATCCAAGCCGTTGTTCTTTTCAATCTAGGGTACGAGGAAAACCGATTAAATTCAATTAAAACATTGGTATTTGTTATAAAAACGCTAGTTGTACACATTTCTTCGTCGCTATCATTCTGATTGTTCGCAGTGACCAAGGCATGTGGCCATGATTCCACTGGCATTGACAAGAACGATGGACCAGAGAACCAGCGCGATGATGGATCAATATCTATTTGACAGGTTCGGCGTGTCGCCGTATCGGCTACATTTTCTTTCGTGGGCAGCCACCTCCAATCAGTCGGGTGGGTTGTTGAAAGGATCTCCGCTATCCGATGCGCCACAAATGGCTTATATTGTCGATGCTTCGAGTTTATCCAATTGACTACAGTTGATGAGTCACTCCAAAGAATTCGTGCGGAAACTGCAAGCCGATGCTCGTCGAGAACTGTTTGTGACAAACGTGTTCCAAGTACCGCGGCTTGGAGTTCAAGCCTGGGTATGCTCATTAGTTTCATGGGCGCCCATTTTGACTTCGCGCATATAAGTGAAACTTTGGCGGTTCCATCAGCAGTAACATACCTCCAGTAACACACTGCGGCAAAGGCCTCCTCACTCGCATCGACAAAAACGTGCAACTGCAAACTCTTTGGCGTACCCTCGTTGAAGTAAAAACGTTGTATTCTGACCGCAGCTGTTCTCCGCACTTCTCTCTGCCAGTTCCTCCAAGCCGAAGTAATATCATCAGGTAGAGGCTCATCCCAAATGATCTTGCGTCGCCAAACTTCACGCATTATAATCTTGGCTCCCACTACCAGATGACTTAAAAATCCCAATGGATCAAAAATGGACATAACTAAGTACTTCTCGCTTCGTTGGCGGCCTGCTTCCACTGTTGACTTCAGCTTCCAGTCGTGGGAATCTCAGCTCATATCTAAACGTATTATCTTGTGGTTGCCAAAACATTCCAAGGACCTTTTGAGCTGAGGAATTCTTTGCGTTTAAACAGCTGCTCATGCTTCTCGCATCGACATCAGTTCCAAGTGCTTCTATTACTGTAACTGAATTGGATACATATCCACGCATTTGGAATCCGGCTGCTTCATGGATTTTGAACACCAGCTTCGCTATGCTGACTGCCTGCTCCACTGACTCGAAGCTGTCCACAAAGTCATCAACGTAGTGGTACTTCACTATAGACTCCACTGCGCGGGGGAAGCGGTCTGCATATTCCTGAGCATTTAACGTCTTTACGAATTGCGCAGCACACGGGGAGCACGCAGCGCCGAAAATCATAACCTGCATCTCGTAAATTTCCGGTGGTTTCTTATCATCTTCTCTCCATAGGAACCTCTGCGAGCTTCATCTTCGGGCCGGACGTAAATTTGGTGGAACATCTCCATTATGTCTCCACATGTATATATTTTTCGTATTCAGCGGCATCACTTGCTTCTTGAGTAGTTTTTGTGATTCTGTCGTTTTCTCTGTTGTTTCGTAGCGCTGCACATTGGCAGGCATAACATTAAAATTGTAATTTGCTTATTATTATTAGAAAAATAAAGCTCGACTCGGACAGGCGAGTTGGTTTTTTGGAGCGGCCAGCGAGTGGCCGTCTGAATGTATCAAGGAGTTCTGATGCATTTTCGGTGCCTCCTGTGAGGAGCAATTTTGAAGTGCGACGGTGCATTCGCGAACAAGCTATCGAGGAAGTCTCGCTTGGATTGCCAGTGCATCAGCCAGCTGGAGTTACCGATAAGGGCTCCACAGATTTAGTTCGTGTAACGGAGTACTGAGACTTTGCCAGAAGGCAATAGCGGTGGTTTGTAGTCGCTTCGAGGTGACACAACAACAGCTCGTGAGCCGTTCAGAATTAACTGTTCAATAAGCCGCTAATCAGCGTTTGCTTTGTGGCGTGATTAGGCAGATATCATTTTGTGAAAAAAACTGTACAACACATATTGCGGTATGACTTCTTTGAATTTACGTACTTCCGCGAAGTCATCGATTACGCGGATTTTTAATACGGTTCATACAGAGGACTATACTCCAGACCACGTCGAAGTTGAGCACATTCTTGGAATGGTGCAGCAGTACTGGAATCGTTTCGTTGAACATCATTTAGATTTAGTCGCAGGGGCACAGTTGTCAGATAACCCTACTCATGATACACTGTACGTTAGCACGGAAGAGCAATTCAACAAGGTTTGCATTAAATTACGTCGCTTGCTATTGCAATGCACTCCTGTTGAGCATGACTCCGTGCGGACCCAAGCAGCGGATTCGCGGCTAGATCCTGTATCCATACCACCCTTCGATGGTCAGGTGGAGAACTGGCTTGTGTTTAAAGACATGTTCGAGACAATGGTCCACCAACGGACAGATCTCGAGTCAACATACAAGCTTAGTAAATTGCGGCAGTACGTCAAGCCTGAAAGTGTCCCAATTGTCACTGGGTTGTATACTGGAGCATATGAAGAGGTTTTGGCGGAACTGAAGCGTCGCTATAACAACCCCTACCTGCTGTCACAAACCCATGTGCAACGTATACTAGCTTTGCCAACTGATGCACGCGACACACAGAAGGTGCTCCGTGATATCATCGACTGTGTACGTAACAGCTTTCGTGCATTATCTGTCATGGGGTTGCCGGTAACACAATGGGATGCGCTTGCGATTCAAATATTGCTGCCAATGCTGCCGGTAGCAGCAAGAAATGATGGGGGCATGAGCCTCAAAGACAAAGATATATTCCCCGATTGGAAGATTTATTGAGTTTCATCGAGCGTCGCGCGATGAATATGCCGGCTGCATCGTCTGTGTCGCAGGTTGTGATCACCTTTTCACGGCAAACGGCACAACGTGGGGCTAGAGCACACCTAGCGCCTGCACAAGCGAATGGTGCGAATACTTCAAGTTGTCCACATTGTTCGGAGAACCATCTTGCAGTAACGGCTCGTTGGGATACCGTTCGACATTTGCTCCTTTGCTTCAACTGTCTACGTCACGGCCATGTTACGCGTGATTGTTCAGCGGGAGTTTGTACGGTTTGCCGCCATAAACATCATACACTTCTTTGTCGCAGTCCGACTGTTGGTATTGGGAATTAACTAAGGAGTTTATGAAAAAATATTCAGGTACGAAAAGGCGATGTAATAAAGTTGAGAATCAAAACCCATCATTATTTTTCAAATATTAACTGGTCATTTTTTGATGTCTCTTAAGTCCATTATGAACTAATTTCAGCCCACTGTGCGTCGCAAGGTTCCCCGCTCAGCTTGCCTTGCCCCGTCCATTGAATTTCATGGACGGCGGTGATGTCAGCCTTTATTTTCCAGAGGACATCAACCAGACAGGCAGAGGCACCTTCCCGACTAAAGGCAGTCAAAAGTGGGTCAAAGTGTCAAAAATCGGGCTTTTGCAATATTTGAGAAGCTCTAGCAAAGAGTGATAGAACCTTCCACTTAGGCTACTAGGTGTTTTCCAATTCTGACGGAGCTGGTGGTATTGCTCCACGTCATTTTACACAGCCGTATGAGTTTTGAGGGGATACCAAATTCAGACATAGCGGCGTATAGGTGAGTGTCGATCCTTTTCTCGCGGGTCTTTTCCAAGATTTGGCGTATTGTGAGTACCTGGTCTATGGTGGATTTGCCAGGTCTAAAGCCACACTGATAAGGCCCAATCAGTTCATTGACGGTGAGCTTCAGTCTTTCACACAATACGCTCGATAAGACCTTGTAACCTATGCTTAGAAGGCTGATCCCGCGGTAGTTGGCGCGAATGGCGGGGTCACCTTTCTTGTGGATTGGGCAGAGCACACTTAAATTCCAGTCGTCGGGCATGCGTTCATCTGACCATATTCTGCACAAGAGTTGATGCATGCACCTTATCAACTCCTCGCCGCCGTACTTGAATAGCTCAGCTGGCAGGCTGTCAGCTCCAGCGGCTTTGTTGTTTTTCAGCCGCGTTATTGCTATACGTACCTCGTCATAGTCAGGCGGTGGAACGTCGACTCCGTCATCATCGACTGCGGGCTCGGGTTCTTCTTCTCCACAACTTTCCGTGCTGCTACCATTTAGTAGGGCGGAAAAGTGTTCCCTCCATAATTTAAGTACGCTCTGGACATCAGTTACTAGGTCGCCATTATTGTTCTTACAGGAGTGCGCCCCGATCTTTAAACCTTCCGTAAGTCGCCTAACTCTCTGGTAAAATTGTCGGTCAGCATTTAAAGCTCTTCGAACTCAC
>NW_016157681.1:134639-143768 GCF_001687245.7 Rhagoletis zephyria | reverse complement strand
GGGGGGTCTCATCCGAGGCTTTGCCTTGCTTCTTCACTGGAAGTGGTTTTTACGTGGCGGGTCCCAAGCCCAGCGCACAACCCATTGCTGGGACGGGGGTGGTTTCGCAACCAAATACACGTTTATATAGCGAGCCGCTTGCTCAAAGCAGACACCCGCTTGCAGCCGCACCTACTGGTGAACAGACGCTGCAGACTTCAGTGAGCCCTTAAACCGAATAAAAAAGTAAGCGTAGTTATAAAAACGTGGTAAAAATTAGTACAGCGGAGTTCTGGTTCAACGATTCGTCAGAGAATGAGAGCTTGGTAAACTGACCAGGAGTTGAAAATGTTTAAGAGGGTTTAAGTGTAGTATTTCCAATTAATAAAAATTGTTTAAAATTAGTGTCTAGCCGCCATAAAGTAAACAAACAAATGCAAATCATAAATTTTTCACAATTTTCTAACACATCGCTACACCATCGAAAGCAAAATTCTGTTCGACAGAAAATTCGATACCCAACGAAAATTTCGACACGGTTGCATAGCTCATAATTTTACTTTCGATGTTCGATCTTCGATAACCAGCGAAGAAAATAACGCTAAGAAAATAATTTTTACAGCCAATTTCACGAAAGCAATTTAAGTGATAAATAATTTTAATTTTTTAAATTTAATATGGAAATTGCTAGTGAAACCGGCTGTTATCAATTTTCTTAGCGTTAACTTCGAAGTTACATACGTTTTTCTGATTACTCTGTTTATTTATGGGGTTTTCATGTTAATTGCTAGAAATACTAAAATATACATGTCACCAATAAAAAAAATCTCGACGTGCTATAAAAAACCAGAGATGTATTTTAATTTCGCAGGCCTCTGTTATACGAGTCTTAAATCTAGTGGCGGCATCTTCCTAGTCGCCAGGGAATATNTCAATTTTCTTAGCGTTAACTTCGAAGTTACATACGTTTTTCTGATTACTCTGTTTATTTATGGGGTTTTCATGTTAATTGCTAGAAATACTAAAATATACATGTCACCAATAAAAAAAATCTCGACGTGCTATAAAAAACCAGAGATGTATTTTAATTTCGCAGGCCTCTGTTATACGAGTCTTAAATCTAGTGGCGGCATCTTCCTAGTCGCCAGGGAATATCGAGGGATCATACAGTCACTTCTCGTGGCGTTTTCTGCCTCTTGCTTCATCCTAGACATCGCTTTTTTCGTTTTTCCAACCACCGCAAATATCCGCACACTTGCTCCATTTCAAACCATTGTTCTGTACAAATTTGTCGATAGCTTTAAAAATTTCGTCGCTAGTGGCGTAAGTCTGAAGTGCTTCGTTCTTCTTCGATTTGCATTGCGAATGAGTACCTCACTAACACGAGAAGACTGCCTCTAAAATCGTGTTGATTCGCTCTTTGACAGTGTGATTGTGAAGTTCCAAAGAATAAGTAATATATACACGTGCGCGAAGCTGTTGCGCTTGTTACGAGAACAGCCCAGCCAGCAATAAATCCGAAAATTAATCCAAAAACGGGAAGAAAAGTGGATGAAACGCGGATCAGATCTACAAAAGTGAAAGGGGTTGTGAAAAGGGTACGTTTTCGGCTATTTTTCTGAAAATTTTCTGATTAAATTTTACGTTGACAATACGTACTGGGGAACTACGCTTAAGAGCGAAATATCCCTTTGCTGCAAGCTATTTGTATTGTGTATGGGGTTTGACCAAGAATGATAGAATACAAGATTGCGCCGATCAGAGAGGATTTTTGAGAATAACTTTTGTGTGACGTCACACTGGTGAAATTGTGAGAGAGAAATGCCAAAACGTGAGCAAGAATGGAAGAAGAAGAAAAAATGTTGCAAGGAAAACGTAAACAAGTTGCACAAATGTGACATGCAAACAACGATTCTGACAAATTCGTTAAGAGAGGAATAGCGGTCCGAGATCGGCGCAACCTTTGTATTCTCTCAATCGTGGGGTTTGACGAGCCGCTGAAGGGAATTTTAATAAAAATCTAAATTTTTTGATTTTCTGGCCGCCATGTTGAAGTTTTATTAAACCGCTTACGCTAGTATACTCTAGCCACTAGCGACACTCCAGGCATATGCTCGCGGCACCCCAAGGTGCCGCGTCACCCACTTTGGGAAGGCCTGTCCTAGAGCATCTAGATGCAATTCTGCATCAAAAAGAAAATTTTCAAATACATTTCGCCAACATTTTTTTGGCTGTTAGAGCTCGATACATATGAAAATTAATAAAAAAAAAAAAAAATTATTGGGAGCGAGAGTGGAGCAAGAGCGGAGCTCGGAGCGAAATAAAATACCGGTGCGGAGCTAGAGCGGCGCGAAGAAATAAAACCTTCGATCCGAAGCCCTGGTTCTGGCAACAATGCTTGGGAGTAAAGAAATTAATCGCCTGGGCCTGCGTATGTATGTCCCATTGATCAGTTTTTGCACAAAGTGAAACGTGAACTAGCTGAACATAGACTGAAGAATAAATTGACATCGAAAAATATGTACTGAAATGCTAAATTCTGGTTGCATCAACTCTTGAACAAATACAAGTATTTATTTTGGCTGAAATTGGATCAACTCTTGGCTTGACCGATCTTTATGAAATTGTTTGTGTATATATGGTAGGTATGAGAATCGGATGTAAAGTATGGCTGACTTCCAAAACGTCAATTGCTTTGCATATGTACAAAGTATAAGGTTCCATAACGTCGAACTACAAATTATTGACAATGTATACTGTTCCAAAACGCAGCCGTAAAGTTATCGAAACGCATCGCTAGAGCAATCAGTGCATCAGAAACAAAGTTGATGCTTCGTTTGTTATTGGTTAGCATTGGTGTTTTAGAAATGGAAAATTCAGAAAAATTGTTCATTACTATATTGAATATTTAAAATATGCAATGTTTATGGTTACAATGTGTCGCAACTCTGCATATACAAACAATTTGAATACCGCAGTATAACAGTTTCCAAACATTGTATTGATACGTTTTGGAAGTTAGCCTATATTTCATACCGCTAGGTGCAGGGGGCGTGGCGCCTCCCATACAAACCGAAGTTTTTATGAAAACAATCGCATACTTATGAAGAAAAATTGTGGTTATTGGAAAAGGGGCCGTGGCACCTCCCATACAAACCAAATTTTTCATACTGCATATCTCTGGAAGTGTTCATGATAGAGCAGTGGAACTTTTTATTTAGATATATAAAATCAATCGCATAGTTATGAAGAAAAGTTGGGGCTATTGGAAATAGGAGCGTCGCGGTTCCCATACAAACCGAATTTTTCATACTGTATATCCCCGGAAGTGTTTGAGTACTGGAACTTGGTATGGAGATATATGAAATCAATCCCATACTCTTAGATCAGTGGTGCACATTGTCGACAGAGCTACCAATATCAGCGCAACACTTTTGGCTTAGTATGCGTACACTATCAAACGCAAACTTATTTGCTGCTAGCGTCGCAACAGTTCGTTAGCTGCGCACACACAACTTGTATGTGAAAGCCGAGTAGCTCCCGGAGACTCTCGTGTGCACCACTGTCTTAGATAAAATTTGGGCTATGAGAAAACGGGGCGTGGCACCTTTCACACGGACTGTACGTTTCATTGTATGCATGCACACTTTTGCTAGGTTATTCAAGACGGCAATGGAAATATGCCTTCTGACAACCCCCAAACCGTAATATTAGAAGATAAATACGTCACTGAAAATCATGAAAGTGAACTCTTGGTGAAAATGTTGGACCAAAATGTTACAATACAAAAAATTTATTTTGGGCGGGACGAAGTTCGCAGGGTCTGCTAGTATATGTATGTATATGACTATAATCTTATATATAAAAATAAGTGCACATTTTTGGTGTGACCTCATAACTTGAGAACGGCTTCACCGAATTCAACCAAAAAGGGGGGCGTGGCACCACCCATACTAACTAAAATATATAAAATAAGTGCATGTTTTCGGTATTGCCGTATATCTTGAGAACGGCTTCACTAAATTGAACAAAATTTATACGGAATATTCGGGCTATCATCCAGATAGTTTATGTGAAGTTTTCCTGAATTCGGAAAAAGGGGCGTGGCACCTCTTATCTTATATGTATATAAAAATGTGTTTTAGCTTATAACTTGAGAACGGCTTCACCGAATTCAACCAAATTTATACAGCATATTCGGGCCATGATGCAGATGGTTTATGTGAAGTTTGCCCAAATTTGGATAAGGGGGCGTGGCACCTCTATCTTATATATAAAAATAAGTGCAAGCTTTGGGTGTGACCTCGACCAAATTTGTATGATATATTCGGGCTACCATGCAGATGGTTTGTGTGCAGTTTGCCCGAATTCGGAAAAGGGGGTGTGGCATCTCCCATATACTAAATAAAATTTTCATGTTTTACATCTCTTGAACTATTTGTAGTAGAGTACCGGAAGTTGGTATAGAGATATATGAAATAATTCCATACTCATGGAGAAAAATGTGCGGTATTGGAAAAGAGGGCGTGGCACCTTCCATCTTCTATCTATATATATAAAAATGTTGTGTTCTTTTGTAACAGACCTCAAAACTGGAGAACGGCTGAATAGATTTGAATAATTTTTTTTCTGGAATGTTTGTTGTAATACCAGGATCATTTATAATGCAAAAATTTGGAGGGTTGCACTCAGTTTGGAAATTTCAACTCAGTAAAATTGATGAAATAAATGAAACATTCCAATGTGGGTATCAAACTAAAGAGTTTAGGAGGGCTTACAGTGGAAAGTATCTTTGAGGAGGGTTGCCACCAGTTTCAAAATGTTTACTCAATTATCAAACTAAGAGGTTTGAGAAAGCTATCTGTTGGAAATATTTTTGGGAACATTATTGGACAATTTTAGCCCAGTTAAATTTATGAAATAAATGAAATATTGCAATGAGGGTATCTAAATTTAATTGATCAAATAAATGATGTAACATAGATATTAAATTAAAGAGGTTTAAGAAACTGCTGGAAGTCGCTGTGCTGTAGTGGTAAGCAGTGCGCGCTCCCGCTCCGCAGGGCCTGGGTTCAATCCCTGGGCAAAGCAACATCGCAAAAAAAATTATAAAAAAGGTTTTTTCTTAACAGCGGTCGCCCCTCGACAGGCAATGACAAATCTCCGAGTGTATTTCCGCCATGAAAAACAGCTTCTCATAAAAAATACAATCGCCGTTCGGAGTCGGCGTAAAACTGTAGGTCCCTCCGCTTTGTGTGACAACTTCGAGGCGCACGCCACAAATCGGAGGAGTAAGCTGGAAATATTTTTGAGAATTGCGATCTATTTGAAAATTGTAATTCAGTTAAATTGATAAAATAAATGAAATATTGCAATGTGGGTATCAAACTTTATATTTTTAAGAAGGCTTAGAGCCGAAAATGTGTTTGAGGGGTGTTGCCACTTGTTTGAAAATTTAACTAAATTTAATTGATAAAATAAACCTCATATTACAATAAAGGTATAATTTTAGCGAGGTTTGAGAAAGATGACTATTGGAAATATTTTTAAGGAGATTTGCCAGCTCTTTTAAAATTTTAATTTAGTTAAGGTAATTAAATAAATGAAATATAGCAACGTGGGTATCAAACTAAAGAGTTTTAAGAAGATTTACAGGCGAAAATATGTTTGAGGAGGGTTGTCACCTGTTTGAAAATTTAACTTAAATTGATAAAATAAATGAAATGTTACAATATGGGTACTAAACGAAAGGTATTTTAGAAATCTTGATTTGGAAATATTTTCAATAGGATTATCACCTATCTAAAAGTAAAGACTAAAAGTTTTGAAATTAAATGAAAAACTACATAATTGGTTCCAAACGAATAGTCTTCGGAAAAGCTTTACTAGATAGATTTTTCGAAATGTTTCCACTTATCTAAAACCCGAACAGTTCAAATGAAAAAAGAGTTTGCAACATCTCTTCAAACGAAGTGATCATATTATCAACGAAGAGTTTGTATGCAAATTACGCAATGAAAAAACTTAATAAAAAACTACTTATACAAATGATAAAATTATAAAAAACTGTAACGTAAAAATATCCCATGAAAGCTGTTTAAAAAATCCTTAATGAAAATTTAAATTGTTGTCACCATTCCCTAACATTATGAAACAATTAACTTTTAATCATAAGCAATTTAATTTGGGGTCGCCATAGCCTACTATGTATATTGCGTGTAAAGATAATGTGCCTGCTTGAGCGTTGAAGTTTTCCGACTTTAAATGTCTAAGATTCTACCGTAGTCAAATACACATCTACCTAACATACTCACATTTTCCATAAACTTTTTTGCTAAATTAGATGAGCTACTTCAGGTTTTTAGATAATATTATGAATATTATGATTATTATTATTGTGATCTCCTATTATATGCCCAACAGTGCTGCCGTTTTAGCCCTTTGGTGGCTAGATTTAGCCCTTTTTTTTAGCCCTTTGAAGAATTTATTCATACTTGGCATGAAAAAGTTGTATATGCTTAATTTGTTTTTTTTTTTTTTTAATTTGATGAATGATTTTTTGAAATTGACAAATTGAAATTTTTTGAAGATGAATTTTTAAACCAAGAAAGACTGATATATATGTACATATGCGTATTGTATGTTCCTTACGCTTTTATACATTTTATACATACATACTGTAAAAGTGTTAGCGCTGTTAACTTATCTATTCACGATTTAACTATAGTTTAAAATAGATAAGTTTACGGCCCTTAATATGCTAATTTTATTAAATGACCCATCAAGTCGATTGACCGCGTATGTTCTTGTGGTGTGATTGTGCCAGATTGCTGGTGTCGTGAGTGGTGAAATTAGCTCAATTTTATAAGTAAAAAGTATTTTTGCGGAAATTACTTGCACTATCTGAGTCAAAGCCGTGTTTGTGGAAGATTAAGTTCACGATATTGCAGTTGTGAATTAAAAAAAAAAAAACAATGTTTAACAAAATGCTAGAAAAATTATGAACTTTCGGCTCTAAACATTTCGATCTTTCCTCGACCTCATTTGTAAAGAAATAAATATTATACCAGCATGCTGGTAAGTTATATGCTTCGAGCCTGATGGTACAATCACTTGGTGGAACCAGCAAGCTGGTGTCGTATATTTTCTCTTCTATACAAAAAGGTTTTTGGCTGGATAAAATATTAGCTTTTTTCCAGAGTTCATTTGTTTTTATATACCATTACTTATTGAAAATGTTTGCGTGTATACTTATATATGTTTATGTAAGTAAAAAATTTTAGCTACCATTTTTAGCCACAACGACTTTTTTTAGCTCTTTTTCAGCCCTTTTTTTAAAGGAATTTAGCTACCACTAAAAATTTTTCGCGGCAACACTGATGCCCAATCAAACATTTCCAAGCTAAAGCGTGAGCAGAAAGGCATTTATGATCGCATGATGCAAATGTTATGATAATAAGAGTTGCACAATTGAACCACTCAGGTAGAATTTTTTACAAGGGCGTTTAATTTCTGGCGTATGCCGATGACATCGACATCATCGGTAACAAAATCCCCGAAGTCTGTTCTGCCTTTTGCAAGTTGGATAACGAAGCAAATCGATTAGTTCTGGTGATCAACGAGGACAAGACGAAGTATCTCCCGTCATCAAACAAACAGTAATTTAATAAAAGTAAAGAATTTCGGTTACTTGGGAACCATCATACCACCGAAAATAATGTGGGTATCGAAATCCAACGCAGAACCACTCTAGCCAACAAGTGCTAATTTGGACTGAATAGGCAATTCGGGAGAAAAGTTCTCTCTCAACGTACAAAAACCACACTCTATAAGTCACTCGTTATGCCCGAGCCGGTGTATGGCGCAGAAACTTAAACAATAACAACATTCGATCAGGCCGCTTTTGGAGTATTCGAGACCTTACGGAATAGTTATAGGCCTCTACGCGTTAGCGACGGCAAGTGCCCTAGACGATGGACCGATGAGCTTAATGAGCTTTACAACGAAATGGTCATAGTGTATCGAATCAAAATACAGCGGCTCCGCTGGCTTGGCTATGTCGTTCTATTGGGCGCCGGCGTTCCAGGTCTGAAAGTATTCCGGTGATTGTAGCAGAGGAAGAGGAAGGCCCTCAAGTGGAGAAGGACTTGGCTTCACGTGGCATTTTCAATTGGTGTCAGTTGGCACAGAGAGAAATGACTGGCGTGTTTTATCGAACTCGGCCAAAATCGCTTATGTGGTTACAGCGTCAAATAATAAGATGCAAATGATAAATGACGGGGTTAAAGGACCTTCTTCTTGGATGCGCCAGAAAGAATTAGAAAAACATTCCTTACCAGATTGATTCCGGTAACGGTTCGATCAAAAAATTACATATCCTTAGCTCTCGCTTCGTCTGGAATAGTTGCAACATTGTTTTCAGGTGAAAGCTCTGCTCATTCAGCTCTTAAGCTGACATTGAACATACAAATCATCGAAACTCCCACGTGCAATATTTCCAGAACATCCGGTATGGGAAAATTATTACAAAAATGTTTGGTATGACTACACGATGGCAAATAAAAAATCTCTTGAAGTCCTTGGTGCGAGATTTGCGGAGAAACGTTCAACCAATTGGGAATGCATTAGAGCTGTCAAACCAGAGAACGTTTATAAATGAGAAGGCGCATTTTCTGTGTGAACTAATTGCTGCCAGAAATTTTGGGGTGCAGTCGGCCAAATATACCACTCGTCGACGAGTGCACCACTCGACCGACGGTGTCGGCAGAGAAGTGTCGGCTGCCACCATACCAAAAATTTTTCCGTGCCACCACACTTTGAGCAAATTTACCATAGTTCAAAGCAAAATGAAAAAATAAGAACGAAAAAGGAAAGAGGAACAGAAATATAATAAGCACTAGGCAGAGGGATGCTTGCCGAGGCAGGCGCGTGCTTGTGTGGGATCAAAACAAACTCTAAAATAAAAATGGTAGTCAGAACGACAAGTGTACAAATGAAGCGGTGAAACGGGGAAAGGAGCGGGCTTTTGTACATTTGCTTGCTTGCCGAAAATATGATATTTGCGTGAAATCGATTTGCTGATTGTTGCAAATTGATTTTTGCAAACATGTATGAATTTTTCTATTTCAGCTAAGTTGATAAGATTTTCTT
>NW_016157681.1:117193-133458 GCF_001687245.7 Rhagoletis zephyria | reverse complement strand
ATATTAAAATATCAAATAAAATTATAAAAGAAATAAATAAATAATAAATGTAAATATATACATACATACATATGTTTAAATAAATTATAATAAAATAGTTTTTATAAAAAGGTCCATTTTACATGACTTTAGACAATTGCGGAAAAAGTCAAAAATGCCATATATGTTTAAATAAATTATAATAAAATAGTTTTTATAAAAAGGTCCATTTTACATGACTTTAGACAATTGCGGAAAAAGTCAAAAATTGCCATAGAAAATCTTATCAACTTAGCTGAAATAGAAAAATTCATACATGTTNACACTTGTCGTTCTGACTTCCATTTTTATTTTAGAGTTTGTTTTGATCCGACACAAGCACGCGCTTGCCTCCGCAAGAACCCCTCTGCCTAGTGCTTATTATATTTCTGTTCCTCTTTCCTTTTTCGTTCTTATTTTTTCATTTTGCTTTGAACTATGGTAAATTTGCTCAAAGTGTGGTGGCACGGAAAAATTTTTGGTATGGTGGCAGCCGACACTTCTCTACCGACACCGTCGGTCGAGCGGTGCACTTTGTCGACGAGTGGTATATTTGGCCGACTGCACCCCAAAATTTCTGGCAGCAATTAGTTCACACAGAAAATGGCCAATTTTTGTTCTCTTTGAACCAATACGTGCAAATATCAAATGCGCTAGGGAAGCGAATACGCTATCAATGGAACGATAGCGGCGATAGTACTAAAACTATCGATAGTTATTTCAAGTGACCAGACTATCGATAGTATCGTCGATAGTATGACAGCTATAGAATGCATTGCTCGCAGGAGATTTTACGCAAACACTTCCTGTAACTACTCGATCGCCACCAGCAGACGAAATAAATGCTTGCCTGAAATATTCAACATTGTGGCAACACGAACATAGATTGCAGTTGACTACGAATATGTGTGTCCCGTTACAGAACGATCTATCAGCCGAGGTATTCTCGCGACAAGTACTGGCTATTGGGAGTCGATGAGAGATCAGGACGAATTGCATTGCCTCATAACTTTTGTAAATCGAAAGTAGAGCTGATCGAAAGAATGCTTCTTGATATTCAAATTAATTATTGGAATCACGATAGGCTCAGTGAACGCGAAGATTAGGATGTCTATCAACTCAATAATGCTATTCAAAGTGAGGAAATAACATTCAAAGTGAGGAAATAATATATACGTCGATAAACACCGTTGTGGAAACAGAGGAAGCACCTAATTATCCAACGGAATTTTCGAACGCAATTAATCTTCCGGGAATGATCCCACATGCTGAAATTGAAAATAGGCGTGCCACAGCAAAGCGTGGCAGGGTACCGCTAGTACTTTAGTATTTTTAGCTATCAACTTAACAACGAACAATTTTTCTTTACTTTTGTGTAACAGCTGATCGCTTGACAATTTGCGTGATTTTACCAGAGAAAAAAGTTCGGGTAAAATCTTGCAATTTCATTATCTAAACAACTCTCCAAAAATCGCTCGCATTTACCGGATTTTAGAGTACGGGAACATTTTTCGTGTAACTTACGGCAAGTTCGAGTAAAATCCTATAAAATGATTCTCACAAAAACGTGATACTGGTGGCCAAGACATGTGACAAGCTAGCTCCCACTGTTTAAAAAAAAACACGTATGCGGCATTATTATTTTTTCGCTTTCTATATTTCTTTTTTTTTGTTAATATTTTTTGTGTTCACGATTTCAAAAAAATTTTAATTCAAACTCGCAAAAATATTAAAGAAAGTGAACCAATTTCAAAATTTTAACTAAGACTGAGAATAATGAATTGTCATTACTTGGCACATTGTCTACGCTGTGGATATACTGAGCTTTCGAATGAATGAATGAATGAGTAAACATTTTCGTCGTCCTATATTCTATTTTAAGGTACTATTTCCATACCACAAGACAGGCACTTACTTGGTGACCAAGAGTATGCACTGAAGTCCTACCTCTTAATACCATTTAGGATTGCGGAAACTTAAGTTCCAGCCAAAAAAATATAACAACGTTCATTCTTCGACAAGAGTGGTGATTGAGAGGGCATTTGGTTTGCTGAAAGTACGATTTCGCCGATTGCAAAAGCTATTAAGCTTTGCCCCGATGTAATCCCATTATTAATAATTTCCTGCTGCATTTTACACAACTTTTGTTTAAATGAAAATGATTTCCTGAATGGGGAATTAACTTTATCGGAAATGTATCCTTTTTTTCAAACATCAAATAATACAAACACAAGCGGAAATGAAAAGCGGAATGAAAATAGAAACGCTATTGTACGAATTTTATAAAAAATAATTTACGAATAAATTCAAGTTTATTTAAATATGTCGTAAATTAGATCAATTGGGTATTTTTTTGTACTGAACAGGTTAACAGTTTGCACTGAGTCTTTTTTTGGTTAAAAAACTATAAATGGCACACGTCCGTCTGAAATTATTAAATAACTGTTCTACAGTGTTGAATAAAATCACATAAAGTAATTATTGTAACAAGATTAAGCTAAGCCTAAATAACACATCCGAAAATCAAAATTAATTTTTTTATTAAAGTATCACTGGATTCGTGCGAATACTGGACAGTCCAATCTGCTGTGGTTTAGAAATGATAAAGACTGATTCCTTGTATTTTTACTATTTGGAATTCAGGGTATGCAATGGACTCCATTCGCATTTATCGCAAAAAAACATTCATAACACAGAAATTATTCAGTTCGCGTCCCTTGACCCGTTACGTGCCCGACAAGTGTTTTAAACAAATCCAGAAACTGGTCCGTTTTTGCCATCTTTTCCTTATGACGCCTCTGTTTTGCACCAGTTTCACAAGTTTCCGCTTTTGACGTAAAGCAGCTACCCCTATCTGTAATACATCTCTGGGGGCGACTGTAATATTCGAAGTATTTATTGGCTGCATTTCTTTATTCATTCTGAACGTTTGGAATAAACTTTTTTGTTTACTTATTCTTTAGAACGTTCCTGATGATATGTTAACGTATATTGCAAACGCATTCTGTTTATTCCGGCTGTGAAATGGGATTATCCGGAATGTATAAAGAAACGCAGCCATTAAGTACCGCGGTTACCTCTTTGGTACTCGTCGTCAGAACGGGATATAATTTTACGTATTTGGTAAACGCATCGATAATGACCAGAATATGCTTTCTTTTTGATTGTAGGGATGGAAGTGGGCCTAAGTGGTCCAAGTGTATCGTATGGAAGGGCTTAGGGTGCTTCGGAATGTTGTGCAATTATCTAGTGCCTGAACTATTGGGGACGGAGTACATGATGCACTTTATGCAGTTTTTCTTAAAAGTTATTGATTTTGTTCTTCATGTCTGGGAACCAGTAATTTGCTCTTATTTTTTGGTAGAATTTTTCAACACCTTGGTGTCCTAATTGTTCGTGAACGGTTCTAATGATTTCTTTTTCGAGTTCCTTAGGGACGTAAAGTTGCAATATATCTTTATCTTTTTTGAATACAACACCATTTTCCATTACGTAGTCCTTCATGTTTTCGTTTTCTAATCTTATTTTTTAAATCTATTATTTTCTGATCACGAGACTGCGTTATTTGTAATTGAAAGTCTATGTTTTCGCTATCGATGACAGCAAGTATGTTTTCGCAATCGGATTCTGTTCTACTAAGTGCATCTACGTGCGACATTTTTATACCTGCCCTGTGGGCTATAACGTAATTGTAGTTTTCTAACTCAAGAGCCCACCTTGCTATTCGGCTATTCACTAGTTTTTTGTTAAGTGTTAACGCAAGTGAGTTGCAATCAGTTAAGATCTTAAATTTAATCCCCTCAAGATATACACGTAAGCGGCGTAGTGCATAGATCAGAGCCAGGGTTTCCAGCTCGAAGCTGTGGTACCTACTTTCTGCTTCGGAAGCTCTTTTAGAAAAATAAGCTATTGGGTGGAGCTGCCCATCATCCTGCCGTTTTAGTAGTATTGCCCCAAAACCGTGAGCACTTGCATCGCAATGAAGTTCTGTTTCTCTTTTGTGGTTGTATATGGCTAATACTGGACTTGATACTAGTTTCTCTTTTAGCTTTTGAAAGGCTTTAACACATTCGTTGTTAAAATCGAATTTTGCATTTTTCTTAAGAAGGTTATAAAGTGGGCGAGCTAGTATTGAAAAAGATTTTACGAATCTCCTAAAGTAGGAACATAGTGCAACAAATGATTGCAATTCTTTCTGCTTTTTAGGCATAGGGTAATTAATTATAGCTTTTATATGGTTTTCGGAAGGTCTTATGCCCTGCTCTGATACGTTGTAGATATTCTATCTCGCTATATACAAATTTACACTTGCTTAGTTTTAGTTAAAGTCCAAGTGCGGCCAACTTCGCTAGCACTTTCTGAAGTAAGTTATAATGGTCATCCATACATTCGCTACCGATAATAATATCGTCCATGTAAACCATGATTTCGTTTTTCTCTAAAAATTCTTTAAGGGCCGTTTACTCAATATGTGGTTAACACTAATCTCCGTTTAAACCTCATTATCGACGTGTTCGGCTCCATGCATATAACATGGAGTCGGTAACGTCGATAACGATGTTTTACCGGAGATTAGTGTTAACCAGACATTGAGTAACCGGCCCTAAGTATTTTTGTTATGAACCTTTGGAAAATAGCTGGTCCATTTTTCAGTCCGAATGGCATTCTTAAAAATTCAAATTGACCATTCAGGACTACGAATGAAGTAATTAATTTCAAAAAATCCTGATGTGGAGATCTAGGAGAGTAAATATTTTATTTTCACCCAGGTATTCTAAGCAATCTTCTATTAACGGAAGTGGGTAATTATCCCTTATACCATGTCCCCACCAAAAATTTAACCATCTCAAATCGAACTTAACTACCTCACTAACTATTGCTGTCCACACTGCGGTTTAAGGTTTATAAAACAGTACAAATGTAAAGAACAGTGTTCGGACTTCCAAAAATCGATTCAGGACTAAATTCCTGCAAAAATCGGAGCAAAAACAAAATTTCTGTATTAGATTAAATTTTTGTTTCTGACATTAATTGTTTGACTAAAATATTTTCTATTCATGCAAAATAAGTACGCGAGGCAATGTAAGGATATGTTACAATTTAGGTAATTTTTAGCATTTTCTATATAGTAGAACGTATCTAACACTTAATTTTTAAAAAAGCAAACCTTTTCTACTTTATATAAATTTCATTTTACATATATTTTTTAACAACTTAAGTAAAGTTCTGCATCCGCCAATTTGTACAGCCATACATCAAAAAATAACGAAGTTACTTTATTGGCGCATTGCTATGAAAAAGTTACTTTTTAACAGTGAGATGTGGCTAACTTTCAATTTTTTTACTGAAATCGGTGGTGAACACTCAAAAAACGGCCCCAAGAGGGGCATAACATGAATGAAAAAACGGAATAGATTTGAAGTCAAGCGGAGTAGAGGACTTGATTTCAAATTTTTTTAAAAACCGGAGTAAATCGAATCTGATTTTAGCTGAGTCCAAACACTAGTAGGGAACGAATTCTTTATATTTTAACGCTAATGACCCACAGATGGCGGGAAAACACAGGGTTGTATCAGACTCTCGACGTGGTTTCGAGTTGGTTAGCTTTTAACCATCTCAGTGAAATGGTTAAGTGCTGTCATTTTTATATGGCGAAACTACGCTAAATCAAGTGGGTTATCGGGATAACCAACTCAGTAGCCATAACTACGTGGTTAGCTCCGGTGGGGACATGGTACTACAATTGATTTATTAAGGTTTCTATAATCTATACACATTCTAGTCTCACCTGACTTTTTCTTTGTAAGAACTATAGGTGAAGCGTAAGGGGAATCACCATGCCTTATAATTTTCATCTAAAGTAAGTCTTCTATAATTCGATTAACTTCATTTTTTTCAGCGTATGATAGCCGTCTTGGTGAGCAGAAGGTTGGGGCGTTTGACGTAAGTATGATTTTCGCTTCATAATCAATATTCTGAAGGTCTTCGGTTTGCTTTTCTATGTAAGTATTTTTTATCATAAGCTTAAACTTCTTCGCCAGAACTGAAGGTACCTTAGGGTTTATATCAATCTCTTCACTATCTTCTTCAAAACTGTCAATGTTAAATATTTCCTTAAGTATAAGCTGATTTTCGGAATTGTTCAAGTTATTTTCAACTTCAGTATGCTTCGTTTGAGTTTTACAACTTGCCTGTTCACTATTTCCACTAATAGCACTAAAAAGATTCTTCTTATAAAGTTTATCAAATTCATTTTCTTTATTGACCGATTTTTTCATAAACATATTTATTTTAAATGATTGTAGGAAATCTCTCCCTAATAGCAACTTAAATGGCATTTCATCGTATTTGAGTACATAAAGTGTTAGTGGTTGTATGATATTACGGAACTTAAGCAAAACTGGAATTTTTCCCTGAGGATTTATTTTAGATCGTCCAATACTTCTGAACTGTATATTTTCACTTCCTGGTTTATAATTTTTCAGAACGTTTGTTACCGATGTCAGGTTAATGAAGCTATTCGGGCTACCCGTATCAAATAGAGGGATACAATTTTTGTACACAGGGGTATTTAAGCGGTTTACTAAGAATGCGACACTTACCGTTTCTCTATAGTGTATTGACTTATAATCTGCTTCATCGCCGCTATTTTTTTAGCCGGACAGTTTTTGTATATGTGGTCTACCTTGCCGCATTTGAAGCAGGAGCCCTTCGCACGTTTTTCTTGCTTGCAGTCCCTGGCCATATGCCCATAGCGTGAGCAGTTATAGCACCTTCTCGTCTCGATGCTGCTGTTGTTGCGATTCGGAAGGTTTCTCGACATTTTTTCGTATTTTGGTAGTAATGCCTTAAGCGCTTCCAACGTAGTAATTCCGGCAAATATCATTGCGGTACCGGTGTTGTCGCGCAAGCCGTCCACGATGAACTCCACCAGTTCACTCTCGTCGATGGGTGCATTTGCGCTATTTGCTGCATAGACAATATATAATGCGTTAGGCTTTCTGTTTTTAGCCATACGCGCAATTCTAGTTGCTTAAAAATTTGTTTGACACTAATCGGCCGCTTAAATTCTTTACACAGCAGGTTCTTAAGGTTGTCCCATGAATGCACGTCTGTTATTTTCATGAACAATTGTGCACTGCCCGCTAGCATGCGGCGTGCAAGAAACCTTTTAGTTTTGTCGTCGCAGCTATAGAATTTAGTCTCATATTCGAAGTCATCGATCCCCTTTTTGATGTCTGTGCCAACGTCGCCGCAAAATTTAGTTATGGCGTTTTCAATGTCACTGAAGTTCGCTGAAAATGTTTGCCTTTTGGGGCCGTCCTCCGCTTCCAATTCTTTAATTTCCTTTTTTAATTTGAGAATTCGTAATTTTTTTTTTGTAATTGCGCCTCAAGGTCCGCTAGGTCTTCATTTACCGTATTAACGGTGCTGCCGTTGTTCTCTGCTGCGACGGCGCCTAGGGCTTCCTCGGAAGATGTTTCGAGATTTGCTGAAGTGGTGTTGTTGCCTGTAGTCTCTATTGCTACTGCTGTTGCGCCGTCGTTTGCTGAAGTATCGGAAGTTTCTTTGTCGGTTGTGGCTGTACCTGACGTTGCCTTATTGTTCGCCGTTACTGAAGGCGTTTTGATATCTGTGCTTCTTAGGGTCCTGTTAGCCGGTTCACCGTTTTTTTCCGGCGGTGCACCTATGGTAGATGTTAGCAACACTTTGAGCTGTCTCAAGCTTGCTGTTTCCGGGAATGAGACTCCCAAGTCCTGAAGGGCTTCGGCTATTTGTTGCCTCTCTGCCATTGTCGATTTTAATACTATAAAAATATATGCGTCTCAATTAATTTTGATTTTATTCGCGGGTAAGTTAGCACACACCTGATGCTGTAAGAATCTCACATTACAATGCCCTTTATTTGTTGTCAGTATTGCCAAGGTAGTATTAGGGCCGGTTACTCAAAGTCTGGTTAACACTAACCTCTGGTTAAACATCGTTATCGACGTTACCGACTCCCTGTTATATGAATGGAGTCGAATACGTCGATAACAATGTTTAACCGGAGATAAGTGTTAACCAGACATTGAGTAACCGGCCCTTAATGTTACATTCCACTTATTTCTATGGTGGTGTCATGAACCAAAAATACAAGATCACCTAATCAAAGAAGCAAGAAAAAAGTATATTTCTGAATGTTTTTGACATCTGCCTAAGAATGAAAACAAACAAAGAAAACGAAAAAGGCGCGGTGATTGAATGCGATTAAATTGGTATTTATTATAAAATATACAAAGTGAAACTTGATGACAATTAGCAAAAAAAGTTCATAAAATATGGTTTTCATGATTGAAAGTGTTTTACAATCGCATATCATTACCACGGGTCGACTTTTCAATGCCAACGTTCTGGCCACAAACGTGCACCCACTTTTCACGCAAATTTACGCCTTTTGGCAAACCAAACATACGCACAAACTTGTTCCGATCACACAGCACTTTATTTTATATCATAAATATGTAATAAACCAAAATTTATAATTAAAATCGCTGCAGAAAACACATTCAATCGCTAAAAAATCACTACGAAGAGGTAGAAGACGGTGTAAACAAAACCGAAAAACGTCAAAAACGCTACGAAAACTTTTTTTCTGAAAATCGACTACAAATACAACGATGGCTGATTTGGTGATCTGTAGTCGTTGGTTCATGTGGTGGTGTTGCCACCAGTCTACTATACCTACATTTTGTTATATTACAATGTGCTTACACTACACCTTCTATAACGCTTGACAGAAGAAATTACTATTTAATTGCAAAGCCAGAATTAATACAGTGATGACAGGTAAAACGACGTTCCCACGCTTTGTAATACGCTTTCTGATTCATAATTTCCTAACCCATTTGTCATTCGCCATCCAATTGCTCTTCGATTTACGTAATTCGCCATACAAAATTTTGAGAGCGAATAAACTCATTAGGAAAGAATCGGTGCCTTCTCTAATATTTATCGGAAATATATCGGAATTTGACAGCCAAAACCAAATAATAAGGGTATTCATCAACCTTATAAATGCATTGTAAACCGTATAAACTTATAATTGTGTTAACCTTATAAATGAACTGTTAAAATTTGTTTGGAAACTCGTTTACACATTTCTGATAAATTTCTCCAGCACTGAATAAACTTGATAAACTGAAGCCAATGCAACTCTGTCGCAACTATAGCTAAGTTTTTCTTGGGCAATAATCGGGATCCGCATTAAAATTTTGCACGCAAATTCAACAACAACGATATGATCCTGATAGAGATCTGGTTCAATTATTATCCGTTCTGTTGGTTTTGTGTCACTGATAATTTGGCTGCAAAGTTTGGTAGCCGTGACAAATGAATTCATACACAAACAGACTTGGTTCAAATTTATCGCCTTTACGTTATATGTATATTTATTTAAACAGGTTTTTTCTCGAAAATATAACTTTTTCCCATTTAGTGAGTTAGTTTCTATAATTTCTTCATCCTCGTGCTAGTAATATAAAGTTAGTGATACTGAGCTCGATAACTAAAGAAAACACGACTATTGTCGCAAGTATAAACGAAAAGATAGTGTGGATCGTTCATGTAACAGAGTGCGTAAATTTATAAGATTATCTGCTTGATAAAGTTATCGGTTTAGATGAATACCACTAATAAAAAACAAAGACGAATTATTGCCGTAATTAATAAAATAGTAATTAATAAAATATTGTCTCTATATTGAAATTTTTGATAATAACTAGCATTTTTTCTCCATCTTCGATATTTGCAGTAAATAAAAATAATAATAAATAGCGAAGAACAATAAGTAGAGATGCCAAACGAATTACGAATGTGTCGGGGAAACAGGGTAATTCACGAATTACTTGGCGAATTACTTAGGGCCGGTTACTCAATGTGTGGTTAACACTAATCTCCGGTTAAACATAGTTATCGACGTTACCGCCTCCCTGTTGTATGCACGGAGTCGAAGACGTCGATAACGATGTTTAACCGCAGATTAGTGTTAACCGAACATGGAGTAACCGGCCCTTAGAGAGCCAATTATGAATCGTGGAATCGTCGGAAAATTCTCAGATCGGTTTTAACGTCAAAAAGTTGGTTTAATGAAAATTTCAGATAGAAGGTATTGGTAAGGCCCTCGCTAGAGCTTCAAAAATATTGCAAAAAGGCGATTTTTTGACACTTTGACCTCGTTTTTTTCAAAATCTGGAGCTGATGGAAACTTTATTCCTACGGATTCGTAATCAGAACAAAAAAGTCTATCAAAAACAGCTTAACCGTTTACCGTACCAAAAATTTTTTCTATTTTTGTTGGGCTGCGTTATCCATTAAAAATGAGCAAATATTCAGATTTCCGGGTTTTCTACAGAAATGTTACCTTATGTGGTCTATAATACCCTTCGCTCCCCTATTTAGCTATAGTAATAGTAGTAATATAGTAGTAATTCAATGAATATCATCTTGCATGTGCAGCCATGGACAGATTACGAGCACACAATGGGCTAGCTTTTCTCAATATTCACCGCAATCTGGATGTTAATAGCTTTGTTCCACACGCTTTCCGGGATTCTCCGGTAATTGAGTGTAAAAATAAGTTACTCTCTCATAAGTGTCAAAAATACGTGCCGAAAGTGCCCAGAGCGTGAGGAACGCAAAAAAACACATTTCGTGCCCGGAATCAACAAAGCAGCTCTAAACAAGGATTTTGTGCGTATCTATCTTATATGGCTAATGAAATTATCAAATACCTACATTTCTGAAACTTAGTGCTATTTTCTATTTCATTTGCAAAATTTCAAATTGACTTCTTGCACATTTCTATCCGGAAAAAAAGTCCTGGCTGTTTTCGCGCACAGTCCAAAATTGGAAGGTATTCGCTCTCTATTACCAATTTTTCTATCGTCTCCATCTGACATTTCTGCCCTAACACCATGATTCAATAATACAAGGTGGTATTGGTTGTGACAGCTCGATTTGATACTGCCTTAGCTCAGTAGAATAAGAAGAAAAACGGGTAGAAAATCAACAAATTTAACTTTGACCTTCTAGAACGTCTTTATTTTTTACTTTCGCCAAGTAATTTTGGCATGGATGAAATGAGCGTAAAAAGTTCAATTCATAAACGGCCGGTATTCCAGATTTTTTGCAGGAAATGTCTAATAACTTAAGTTAAAAATGCATATATTTACGTATTGCTTAGTATTTACATTAGAACACCAAATATATTGCAAATTCACCCAGAATTAATAATACACGTTTAACTTTTAATTGTATACTTTGCGTACTTTTTTAGTACATTTCTACTACCATTTTTCCAAAAAGCGCTCACATTCTTTTCCTTTTTCCTACTTCCAAAATACAAGTCTAGATAAAGGAGTGTCAAATTTGAGCTGTCACAAATTACATAACCTTGTATTGTTGAATCGACCCAACACCTTGTATTATTAGCTTTGTTCCACACGCTTTCCGGGCTGCTCCGGTAATTAGAGCATAAAAATAAGTTACTCTCTCACATGTGTCAAAAATGTGCCAACACGTGCCAGAATTGCCATGGGCATGAGGAACGCAAAAACCACATTTCGTGCCCGGAATCAAATAATTACATTTTCTGAAAATTCTGTGGTATTTTCCACTTTTGTGTTTTATAAAATTTGCTTTCGGATTTAAACAACAACAGCTGTGATTTCAAATTGCCCTTTTGCAATTTGTACCCGGAAAAAAGTCCGGGCTGTACAAAGTTCTAGAAGACATTTACGATCCAACGATGGAACGTATTCGCTCTCTATTATCCATTTTTCTAGCGTGAGGAACGCTTTATGGGCTGTTTTGGGCACCCCCGGGTACCCGCGGCTCGTGCGGCTCGTATCATGCTCTAAAGCGAAGCGCACATTAGCGCGATTCTGTCGTTGCGAATACGTTGCGAATTCGGCTGTTAACTTCGAATCCGCAATCGTGCGCACACTTGCGCGATTTTTTCGCGTCGAATTCCGACGTGTAAAGCGAAGCGCACATTAGCACGATTCTACCGTTGCAAATACGTTGCTAATTCGGCTGTTAACTTCGAATCCGCAAACGTGCGCACACTTGCTCGATTTGTTCGCGTCGATTCCCGATGTACAATTCACCCAATTTTCCCTTTTTATCGTGTATTTTTGCACTCGGCGTGTCCAAATCGTATAAAATAGTATTATTACGAACGTTTTCTATTAGTTTTCGTACATCACACGTTTTTATACCCGAGCGCACTTTGCACAAGGGTATTATAACAGCAAAACGAATCGAGATAGATATAGACAAATGTATACATAAATGATCAGAATGAAAAGGGAAATCGATTAAGCGGTGACTGTCTGTCCGCCCGTCCGTCCGTCTGTGCACACGATAAATCGAGTAAAAATTGAGATATCTTAACGAAACTTAGTAAGTGCACTTCTTTCGGGCGTAGGACAGATGGTATTGAAAATGGGCAAAATCGGACAATAACCACGCCTACCTCCCATATAACGGTAATTTTCAGAAGTACGAAAACTGCGATATTTTAGTAAAAAATGACCGAAAATTCTTAAAATCGGACAATAAACACGCCCACATCCCATATAACGGTAATTATTATTTAGAGAAATACGAAATCTTCGGTAAATCAGTAAATATTAAAGCTAATTTATTCAAAATTGATGCTTCCAACAACTCTTTACCAAGAAATACGTTTATGATAAAATTTTGGAAAATGGGCGTGGCACCGCCCACTTATGATCACATATATGTATCTCGGTAACCGTTCTACCAATTTGTACCAAACTCGTTGTGGTTATTGTGCTTGTCACATAGAAGCAAAACATTGAAAATTATTGAAATCGGACTAAAATTACGTACGCTTTTCATATAACAGTAAATTTCAGAAATGTATGAAACTTTAATATTTCTAAATTTAAGAACGCTAATTTAATCAAAATTGATACACCCCAGCTTACCATGTAGGGGTATCTTTCGGAAAGGTGAAAAACATACATTTAATACTTGCGCCAGGTATTTAGTGTTCGGCTCCGCCCGAACTTAGACTTCCTTACATGTTTTTCTTTGCATTTATTGTTATGACACCTTTCTTCCTCTTCTTTGATGCCATCAAAACGCTGCAAGCCGCGTTTCGAACGCGTCAAAAGAGAGGAACATTGAATGTTCGAAAAATTCTCAGCGACGGAGTCGTGCAAGTGTGCGCTAGCTCATTAAAATATATGGGTAGCATTGTTGTAGTTTATAGCTCTGCGGATTCGCAACGTGTGAATGCTAATGTGCGCTTCGCTTAACTCACTTAACCCTGGCATTCAGTAAGCGGTCTCTGGTCACAAATAGTGACTTTTGGTGGTGAACTTGGATTTTGAGACTATTTGGTATTCAGTACGCTGTCTCACGTCTCCAGTCTCAAAAATAAGTCACTAATTTGTCAGCTGGCTAAGAGCTGGTCACAAAAATAAAAATATGGAGGAAAAGGTAATATCTTTCCATTTTATTAAAAAAAGCGAAAATGAAGAGAGGAAATTTCTTCAACAACAATTTCATTAGGAAATAAACCAAAATGCTTTAATATCATACAAATGTATTGAAAAAATTTATTTATTTTTTTGTTTTTAAAACATTAAAATCTAAAGATTAAAAAAAAATAAAAGTAATAAAAAAATAAAAAGATACTAAATAAAAAAATTCAACAATTTTTATTGAGCTCGAGGCCGTTTTTTAATGAAAATTTATTGTGGAAAAGCAACAATAATTTGAAAAAATGGTAGAAGTGATAACAAAAACAAATAAATAAAAAATAAATAAAAAATCCTCTACGGCCGAGGAGGACTTGAACCCGTACCCCCTCGGCTGCCAGCCTAATGCTTTGACCACTCGGCCATTGCGACTATTTGAGCGGCGCGGGCAAAAGGCGATAAATAAACAATATCAGTTGATTGTCTGTGTTTGCTTTCACCACACATTTTTGGTGAACTTTTTGAATTACTGAATCCCAAGGTAAATGTCCCTTTTTAACCGACTTCAAAAAAAGAAGGAGGTTATCAATTCGTCGAAGTATTTTTTTTTTATATATGTTACCGCATAACTTTGGACCACGTCCACCGATTTCGAAAATTCTTTTTGCATCGGAAAGGTAGTGTCTCAGAGGTAGTCCCATACTAATTGGGTTTAGATCCAATCATTGCATCAGGAAAAAATTAACGGAACTCCTAAATATTTATATGAGAATTGAAGTTGTTTTTTGCTTAAAAATTACTTGTTTCGTATACTTTTGTACACGAAATGTCCATATCATATAAAATAGGATTGTTACGAACGTTTTCTATTGGTTTTTGTAGATCATACATTTTTTTCTTTGCATTTATTGTTATGACACTTTTCTTCCTCTTCTTTGACGTCTTCAAAACGCTACAAGCGCGTTTCAAACGCGTCAAAAGAGAGGAACGTTTAATGTTCGAAAAATCGTGCAAGTGTGCGCCAGCTTATTTAAATATATGGGTAGCATTGTTATAATTTTTGGCTCTGCGCATTTGCAACGTCAGAATCGTGCTAATGTGCGCTCTTTTAACAGAAACTGTTGAAAGGGGAGACGTGGGGTAAGTTTTGTCTCAACGCAGCACTCTGTGTTCCGATTTTCATTCCATTTCTGTTTTGCCCGATTGGTTAGACCACTTTCAGACACGTCAAGTCTTGATTTCAAGTCTGCTCGTTCGTTGGCGAAGGAGGTGAGACGAATGCAAGGCACATAAATACAGGCATGATAGAAACATTACAATATAAATTCATTCTCTCTATTCGTCGGCCATGATTTTTTTCTGACGTTTGCAAGCATTTTAAAATCATATAAAATTGAAAATAAAAAAATGAAATTATTCACAATTGTTGTTGTTTGAGAGTGAAAATGAGAATGTGTGTGTGAGTTTGAGTTTTGAATTTTTAAATTATATTGCTGGCAAACGTCAGACTGCCTCTCAATGGTTTTACCTTGTTATGTTTTTATCATGAATACAGGTAGAAGCCATTTCGAGGTTGCTCTTATGAGAAACAAACCTTTGAACTTAAACTGGTTTTCCGTTTATTTCCTATATTTCGTTTCGCTTTGAATGTCATGTCGTTTTTTTTTTTAATGTTGGTTAATGACAAATTTTAGATAACATTTGAATTTTTGTAGTGTTGTGCGGTTTATATTTAGTGTATGTGTTAAAAATGCAACACCTGAAGCGTTGTTTTTTATGTGGTGTTAAAGATAATGCTGATGCCACTAATTTTTTTAACGTTCCTCAATGTCCTTCGCTCGCGTAAGAAGCGTTGCGAAAGCAGCTCTGGGGCAGAGCTGCAGCGAAATGCCCTGCTGTGCGTTAAACATTTTAAATCAGCAGATTTCATAAATGCACCGGGAGGTACAGGAAAGGCACGTTTGATGCCAAGTGTTCCTATGATCCTTATGCCATAAGTCCCTCCAACAAAACTGCAACTCATAAATCAAAAGCAGAAAACAACATACAAGTTAACAAATTTTAACAAAAGAAAATAAAAATAAACTTTAAATTTACTTAAAAACGTCAACCAGTGAAATACAATTTTTTATTTTTCCTTACATACGCTCATTTTACTTTTTACGCTCCCAAGAACTTTAACGTCAAATTGGCTTCTACCTGTTTTTATAGTACCATGAGACGAATGTACTCTTCCCCTCTCTTCTCACCTCCTTCGCCACGAACCTAGCAGACTTGAAAGCAAGACTTGACGTGTCTGAAAGGGGTCTTAGGTCGGTGTTATGCAGACAAACTTTTTGTGGCAAATTAAATGGCGGTGGGGTGCAATAACACCATACGCAATAAGGCCATAATGGCTTTATTTCGCTTTGCGATTGGAAATAAAGCCATAATTTCGATATGGCCTTATTTCCAACTGGAAATGGAAATAAAGCCATTATGGTTTTATTGCGCTTTTTTTAGATTTTTGTTTGGAAAACATAAAACCAGTTTTTGCGGAGAAGGGTTGGGGGGCGGCGCGAGTGCAGTGCAGCGAGACGCGGGGGTCATGACCGAGCGCGGCGCGGTGCGGGGAGCCAGCAAATGTGCACCCGCCAGGTTATGCACTTACCTAAGAACATATATTTATTTTCCAATATCCAATAAATCCGGAAATATTAACTAATTATTTATTTAATTTTATTAGTAATAATTTGTATCAATTTAAATAATTCA
>NW_016157681.1:93558-117183 GCF_001687245.7 Rhagoletis zephyria | reverse complement strand
AATAGTGGAAAAAAGCAAACGATAATTTACAAGGCGTACTTAGCACGGTGCATAGGCAACTGGCTGAGTCAGTGGGATCGTCGGTTCGAATCCTACTGACAGAAGTCTGATGAGGAAATGTGGTGATTTCCGAAATAGCTATCACTTCTACCATTTTTTCAAATTATTGTTGCATTTCCACAATAAATTTTCATTTCAAAAACGGCCCCGAGCTCAATATAAATTGTTGGATATAATTATTATAATTCCAAAAAAATAACACTAATTAATAAAATTAATGTAAAGTATTTACAAAGTTAACAAAAAAATACTCTTTTTCGCAACATCCATAAAGGACCCGTTTTAATTTTTCAAAAAACCTGTGCGACAGTTATTATCTTACGCCCTGTACTACTACACTACTTAGTAATCAAAGTTAAGTGTGATAGTGAAAAGGTGTAGGCATGGTCGTAGCAAGGTAGGTGCAGAGCGCTCGGGTATAAAAATCAGAAAAATAATAAATTAATTAAAAGGCTTAAATTAAAAAACTGGCCACATATTCAGAAAGAGTTTGGAATCCTTTTGTAGAATTTAGTTGGGGAAAATCTCCTATAAGGGCGGCCATTGAAGAGGTGGTGAGCGAAGGGGGAGTGGGCGTGGCTTCCCCGACCACCTAGGCCCCCTATGGGTCCCTAGGTACGCCTTAGAAAAATTGCCAAATATCACAATTGATCACCATCTCTTTAATGACCGCCCTTATTGGAAAGCCAGCTCATTTAGTTATTTATTTTTAACATTTATTGTTGCTTTGAAAAAGATTTCTAAAATATCTTTGTTTATTTGTACCTACTTAATGGTAATTTGTAACAATAAATTGCACAAAAAATTAAAAAAAATTTTACTCCTTTTTTACGTCTTGTACTGCTTTTTTCCTATCGAAAATATAAATGTACTCCTTTCTCCGTTTCAAAATCTGGCAACCCTACTGTACACACACATATTTTACGTTAACAGAATCGAACAAAAAACTTTATTCAGAATGGAACAAAAAATATTAATTAGAATTTCAACAACACTTTACAATTTAATAATGAATTACAACAAACACATCATTTGGACGTAATGTTCTCTACGGCGAAAAATTCAGATTCGTCGGTAACACCGCCTTATTAATTCGCCTTGAGAGTGCCATTTCAGAATATGGCTTTATTACTCATTTGCACAAATTTGAATATGCCTTTATTTCACTTATGGATTGGAAATAACGCCATATGGTTTTATTTCCAAAGCAAAATGGAAATAAGACCATATGGCGTTATTGCGTATGGTGTTATTGCACCCCACCTTAAATGGCGGCTGCTTAAGGTGAAATTAGTCAAGAACACAAAACTTATACTTACACGCTGTCTGTATACACAGAATTTTGTCGATTACTTGAGCCCTCAGTGTTGCTTACTACAGTGTTGCCACTCATCAATGCCTTTTCATAAACTTACGTTTTCAACAATTTTTCGTGCTATAATAGATGCTAGCTAAATATAATGTTATGTATTTGCAATACGGTGAACCCTCAAAGTTATCATGCCTGACGCAGCTCCTCGGCTAGCTCAAGCGGGGATCGCGGGTTTCCAACCCGCTGCATCAGGCCGTGAGGTATCTTAACAAACAAAAGTGATTTCTGCTGCGCTGCACTCACAGACCTTGGTTCGCCCTCCCAACCTTGGATGCCTTTGCGGTTCCATTAAAATGGCAACCCCCTTCTCAACACCACGTCTTTCTCCTCAACTAAAACAAAAACAATTTTTGAGGGCGTTAAAACCAGTACCCCAATATTAAAATGAATACACCAACGTACGGGTTTTTAAACATAAACCTTTTTCCTATCGTAACGTCTTCCTAAAACCTGCCTAAAAGAGCTCTTAGAGGGGGGTTTTAAAGAGTAGATTTTCAGATTTCAAAACGGAACGGATTCTTAATATGGAGGTAGGTTTTACTGGGTCTCTACAAAGAAACTGACTTTGACTCAGAAAAAAGCTCTTGAAAATAATAAAAAGGGAAAAAGGATAAAATATGCAAAAAAACAAAGATATATGTATGTATGTCAAGGTATAGCTTACTAACTAAAACTTGCATAAAATAAATAAATAAATAATTCAGCAACTCGGCAAACATGCACTTATGTATGCAAACGTTAGCACCCCAGTTTCCGGCGCTTATCTTGGCAGCGCTGCAAAAGCTTTTGCACACTTTAACAGACTGTCCTTTAACAGCGTGTGTCTCAAATTTTACAGCCGCCTGTAACCTCCTGGGTAACTTCCCACTACAGCGACTTCAGCTAATCGCCTCAACAGTTAAGATGCTTTCAGATACCGTGTGATACGTATGCCACCAGTAAAAGAATATTCTTAAAAAACTAGCACTTACACAAAAGTTGTGCCGCGCCCTCTAAATCTTAGGGAAGATCGTTTCACCAGCCCTACAAGTTTCCGGCACACTGCAAAGAAAACCTGCCTTAGTTTCCTAACAAATTATATATGTATATTCACAGATGTTCCGGACTTACACTTTTGATGGCTCCGATATATCCTAATACAATAATAAATTAACGATGATCTCCTCTACGGGCGCCTTTGGGGAATTTTCCGTAGGGTGCAGCTCCTAATAGCACTGCGAATAATCATCTTTTTTAATTTTTACACACATAAACTTTATTTAACCTTTTTTTCTAACTTAAAAAAAACTTAAAAACGATTTAAATTCTCACACGAATTCACCGCGGAAGTTTTAAACAAAAGGAAACCGCACTTTCGGTAGTGGCAAGTCCTGCCGCGACTCCGCTACAAACGACCTACTTTTATATCCTTGGTTTTCTTATTTATCGGCGTTGGAGCCACCCCCCACATCCTTCTAAACCTTTTACTTGTATTAGTATTCTCGGTAATCTAGCTGTCCCTTTTCTTTTCCTTTTCTTCCAGTGCATTAGACCAGTTGCTAAAAACACTAGCCTGTCAAAACAATAACCTAGACAACGGACAGGCAAGGAGTTTTGGGTAAGTCAAAATAAAAACAAAAACATTACGAATTAGAGGCATTTACATATTTAGTACTGACTAAACTCTATGCTCATCTTCCTGTTCAAAGAAAAATCATTACCATTAACCATGTGCGATGTTCCTGCGACTAGCTAGCTTGTAGTGTGTGGTGGCAGCCGCTCCATGACATCCCCATCAATTCGCCGGGCTGGTTGGGCAAGTATAAACAAAAATTCTTCCAAGGGCACGACGCACAGTGCCGCCTAAGTGGGCAAAAATCGAAAAATTTGTTATCTGCAATGTTAACTTGTTTGGCATTTTTGTAAAGACAATTTATCCACTAAAAAGAATTAAACAGAAATTTCCCTAAAAAATTATTTATATGCCACCAGGAAGCCACTAAAGTCGACAAATTTTACACTAAGAATTTTAATAAGAGCATAGCTATGCGTAAGCTCTTCATAGAAAAAAATGTCTAAAATATATTCTTTGAAATAAAATATTGGTTTGACGTTTCTTGTTTCCATATGGATGGTAGTGTATTACAGCAATTAAAATTTTGGAATAAAATTAAACACAGGGTGCCCCTGCGGTATTCCAGAAAACAATTATTTTTAATCAAAATTTAAAAAAATGGTAAATTTTAATGGAATGAATAAAAAATATATGTAAAAAGAGGTTATTTTTTATTATTTTATTAAATAGTACGGGCTTTTAGCTTTCAAAAGAAGAAATAAAAATTTGCTAATTTTTTGCACTTTCTGAAGTAATGCGTTTTTCCCTAATGCATAAAATAATTTTTTCATTTCTTGGCAGTGCCTTGAGATCTGCACGATTTGTTCCATTTTCAAAAATGAAGTGTCAGATTAAAAAGCTTGACCTGTGGATAATAGAAGGTTTATTTTTTTTAAGAGTTGCCACCCGTTAAAAAATTAGATTGTTAAAAAGTTACATTCAAGNGTCCTATCATAGTTGCGTTATCGTCTCACCCTGAAATTTTGAGCCGAGCACATGCATTTCAATGAAGGCCTGCACACTTGTCGTTATCGGCTAGTTATCGGCAAATCGTAGAAGATGCAGAAACGGATAAGTACGACACTGTCGTTTGCTAAGTCCCCTTTCAGACACGTCAAGTCTTGAAAGCAATTTTTTTCGCATTCTCTTTTGTGTTTTCTATTTGCTTCCACACGCGTCAACTTTAATTGAATTCAAGTCCTTGGTTCTTTAAATGGGAAGCAACGAAAAGATCAAAAGAGACAAGAAAACTTGAAACGAATTGACGGTACGAAGGTATCTGTACTCTTCCCCTCTCTTCTTACCTCCTTCGCCTACGAACGAGCAGACTTGAAAGCACGACTTGACGTGTCTGAAAGGGGACTAATCGGTATGCACGAATTGATTGTTTACATATTAGTGGGAAAAATATGTGGAAAAGTTAATATTTGCATTAAAATTACTTAAAAATTAGTATTTGTTGCATAAAGTCTGTGGTAATTATTAAAACGTGGATATGTGCAATAAATTCAATAAATGTGATAGTTTTACCTATCAAATATGACGAAATTGTAAAAAGTCTCTGCGTGCGTTCACAAAACACATGTCAGGAAAAGAAAAGAAGAGCGGCTAATGAAAAATTGTGTCTAGAATTGTTGCAGCACAGTTCAGCAGGTTTTTGTAAAAATTTCGCGAAAATATCAACCAAAAAACAGAATATATCTGCTCTAAGCAAATTTTTAAACGCCAAATGAATTGAAATATCACGGCCGAGTGTGCGAAAGTGTAGTCGTCATCTAACCGTTGCATCATGATTGCGACGGTGAAGCAATTATGATTGGACCACCAATGTGCAGAAAGCTTTACAGTATGTTTACTCGCTCATACATGTCATCTAGTTGGTGATGTACAAGTGAGTTTAGCAATGAAACTATTGGGAAAATATCACGATAATTAGTGATTTTTCCGACCACTATTCTAACTTCTAAATAATTAATAAATAAGTGAATAGATGGCAGCAAAATATCAAAAAATACATGAAACCTAATTAAAAAATGCAATTCGATCTTGTTTATGTGTTTCTTTTAATGTAAAAATATATTGTCGAATATTAACTTAATTTCGCAAGCTTTTTTAGAGCTACTGAGCTCAGACAATTGTTCTAATTTTTCATCGGTTCTGAATTTTCGTCGCTAAAACAAATTCCCCAGCGCCGTTTGGTCCTTCTGCCTCCATTCCTAGGTTCTGCTGGAGTCCCACGTTGGCATTGCATTGTATTTCAGCACTGTAGTCACTGACTCCCCAGTCGGCCTAAGCGCACTGGCCTAAAATTTTTTCTTCTCGATCCACATAGCGTTAAAAAAGGTTTTTTGCTCGATTTTTTTTATACAAATTGAATACACTGATTTTAGCTACTGAGTTTAGACAATTTTTCTCATTTTTAATCGGGGTCTGAATTCTCGTCGATAAAAACAAATGCCTCAGCGCCGTTTGGTCTTTCTACCTCCATTCCTAGGTTCTCTTGGAGTCCCACGTTGGCGTTGCACTGTATTTCTGCACTGTAGTCACTAACTAGGGTTGCCAGACGTACTGCTTTTGGGAGTAAACGTACTCCTTTTTATTGCATTGTACTCCCAAAAAAAATATGTGGAAATGTACTCCTTTATTAGTTTTGTACTTCTTTTGTGCTCCTTTTTCCAGCTATTACTATTTTATCATATACAGGGTGTAAAATAATAAATGGTGTAAAGTTTTTTATGAAAAATAAAAGGAACCTTTATAGATTTTGCGAAAAAATTAGTTTATTGTTAATTATCCACAGATTTTACTTAATTTTTTTTTAATTCGTTTTTAAATTTTAACTTCATTTGGGTTTACCGGCGGTAAACACTTTGAGAGAAAAGAGCAAGTAAAAAAAGTAGTTTTTATTGTTAATTTTCCACAGATTTTACTTAAATTTTATCAATTAGTTTTTAAATTTTAACTTTCAATTGGGTTAACCAGCATGTGGAGAAAAGGGCAAGCGGCACGCAAGTCTTTGTCGATAACTTTATTATATATCTTCTGTAACCATAGGCTAATTTCCACCATTTGGGTCCTTGGGTTTCGCACAGTGCGATTTTCAGGCAACTTCTAGTTGAAAGCAAAAATCGCCTCGTCCGAACGGCCTTTCAACTAATCGCTTTCAACAAAGTTGGTCGCCAGCCAACTTTGAGCTCGTTCAACTTTTTTTCCTTGCAACCCTGTGTTTGTTTACATTCTGTATCAGTGTTGGAAAATTAAATTGTTCCTTCAGTACGAAATCTATACAAAAAATGTACTTTTCGGCTATAAATTGTATACACTTTTTAATTCGCTAATATATTTTCTTAGTGCATTCCCTTCAAGACCAATGATTTATTTTATTTTATTTTATTATTTTATTGTTTATGTACATACGTTTACGTATTTTACACTTTTACAAATTGATTCCACGTGCACATGTACTGCATTTAACGCATATCTATGCACACATTATCTTAACAAAAAGCTAATTTAAGTTATTATTAATGGATGATATTAATGGATAAAAGAGACATTTTCTTTGGATTCAGTACTAAAATTTGACATTTTTATAGCATTTCAAGTGCTTATCAAAACTTTACGACAAGATTTGACCATTTATCTTAATATTATTGAATTTTAATTATTTTTTGTAAAAATACGGTTTATATTTTAAGAAAAGCTGTACAAATTCAAGGTTCAAACTTTGTGCAACATTAAAAAAAACCAACACACTTTCGTAAAAATATCGAGCTTTTTAATTCCATTTCCTAGATTTATTTTGAGTGTGCGGTTTTTTAGCCCATTAAATTTTAATATAACTAAGTTTTTTAAGATTTCTTTGATGAAGGTGTTGCTAATTTTCTCCATATAAAAAAATCGTCGGACACACTTCGTATGGAAGAAAATGGCTGACATCGTCGACAAAAAAAATGCCAAGTTCAACGGTAAGTCCCAGCTACTTTAAACTTGAACTTTATTATACTAAAATTGAATGGGCTAAAAACTAAAGAATATTAATAAAGCTCGAAATTTTTACGAAAGTATGTTGGTTTTTGGATGTTTCGCAAAGATTTAATCTTGGGTTTATACAGTTTTTCTTAAGGAATACATTATATTTTATAAACAGATAGTTAAAATTAAAGAATAATAAAATAAATACATAGTAAAATCTTGTCAATATGTGAGTGTCGTAAAGGTATTATATTTAAGAAAATCTCTTCTTATAACTAACGAAGACTTTGTTTCTATATGAAGCTGACTTCGACATTTTGTTTTAATAAAACTTAGTATCGAAAAGTTTCTTTAAAAATTTGCCTAGGCTATATTATACTGGTTCGTTCAAGCCATTTTTCAAAACTTACAAAGGTAAATACGAACAGGCGAACAAAAGAGAATACAAAAAATTTCTTGCTGTGAATTTTCAGAGCTATATATTTTTAGTATTCATTACAAAATTGTACTAAAAAGTACTGCGTATTAGGAAAGTATATTGTAAATGAAACTGTATCAAACAAGTACAATTGAACCAAAAATGCCAAGACTGTTCTGTATACACACTTTTTTTCTTTTTTACTTTTTTACTCTTATTTTGTTTTTCAGCTTCGCTAAACGCACTTCTACCAACGCTTGGCTTACCAAATTTACGCCAATTGATAAAATTTTGCGATTTAAATTCATTTTCAATAATGTAAATAACGATTCGTGTTGAATCGAAAATCGCCTCGTCTGAATAGGGATGGCAACTTTTTCACTTTCAACTTCTCATTGAACTTCGTATTCAACTTTTGTTGCCTGTAAAATCGCTGCGTGCGAATGCCCTATTATACTCCGTCTTTTGTCCGACATAAGGCCTCTTACTCAGCAATCGAAAAGACTCGGAACTGGTGACTAGGAGGGCATTCATTCAACCAACCGAAAAAGACGTGCGTGCCGCATGTACTTATCTCCCAAAACTGGCAAATGCAAATAAGGATTGAAATTTTAAAATAATAAAATTAAAGGGCTTAGGGATTATAACCCTTGCTACGTAGAATTGTCCTTTCTGTGTTGCCGAGGAAGAGAGGACGAACCGCCCTTTTTTGTCAAAAGTGTATAACACACCTTGTGGATATAACTCCGGCTTCGGTATCCACAGTATTTTTGCACTTAACTCCTTTCTGCGTGTTAACATTATAACAGAAAGAGTTCTGCGTAAAAAATACTTCGATGTCAGAAGGTTTTTTTACACTTGACAAGGGAACACAAAAAGGAGAATTCTGCGTAGTAGGTGTTATAATCCCTAAGCGCGGCCGAAGGCCTCCTACGCAGAAAGGGTTCTACGTCAAAAATACTACTTTGTTAGAATGTGTTTTATACACTCGACAAGGCAACACAAAAAGCAGAATTCTGCGTACATAATACTCATAATTGCTGTTAAACACATAATAAACTAGTACTTTCATATTCGCCTTTATAATATTCTTACTCTGCACATATAACACTCATAAATAGCACTTATCATATTCGCCTTCATGATGCAATTATATAAGATGTTGTACGTAGTGACTGCTCATTACGACGGCTCCCTTACAAAAGGTTGTAATATGGAAGCACGAGAGAAACAGGAAGAAAAGAAGCCCGCTTTGCGAAGTCGTACTAAATTTGGTACTCTTTTTCATATCAAATAGTACATATAAATAGTTACAAACGGTATATTATGATAAGCTAAATTTGCGAAAATAGTATATATTACGTAGTATAGTATATTTAAGTAACAACTTAAAACTCACTTCTATTCATAGTCGCGTTTCAGACTTCTACTGAGTAGTTTCTTGTTCTTGTGTTCTTGCGTTGAGTTGTTTGAGAGAGTTTGAATCGGAAGATGAAATTAAATGCGTATTACAATTCGAATAAGGCTACATCACAATTTTATAATTGGAATGATGTACATATATAAATGCTCAAATAATAAGTCAATTTCAAGCTTGTTCTTTTAAAGCAAATTAGTGCATTACATTTAGATAAGTGTTTGCATATTTCACAGCATGCTTTCGATAAACATCGACTTTACATCATTGCGGTAGTTCTGGCTATTTCACACAATTAACAAGAAACTTATACCTTATTCTTTTGCATAAACATGCAATGAAAGTAAAAATTACATAAAGGGTTGACTTGACATTATTTGGTAAAAATGTAATTTTTCCAAAATATCGTAAAGAAAAATCGATACATTTTCACACTCGTTTTGCAATATCGTAAAACTAAGTGAAAACTACTCAGTAGAAGTCTGAAACGCGACTGTGAACAGAAGTGAATTTTAAGTTGGTACTTAAATTTAAGTTGCAACTTTATTAGTTTCGACTTAGTGGCGCATATTCATAGTCATATTTAGTACTCAACTAAGTCGAAACTATTCTAAGTCACAACTAAAGCTATTCATAGTCGCCTTAGTTTCGACTTTTCTGGCTAAGTACCAACTTAAAATTTAGTTTCGGCTGCAGCTGCAACTAAGTCGTAACTAGGAAGAAGTATTTTATCAAATTAAGGGAAAACAGACGAAATATGTAAAAATTAAGTTGGTAGAGGGTGATTTTGATAATATTGAATAATCTCCAATTAAAATTTACAAAGATCGATCCATTTTTAATCGTATTACAATTCGAATAAAGCTACATCACAATTCTATAATTGGAATAATTTAGATAAACTCTCAAATAATAAGACAGTTTCACGCTAGTTCTTTTAAAGTAAATTTGTGCATAACATTTAGATATCTACTATTTGTATGTTTCACAGCATGCTTTCGATAAACCTCGACTTCACATCACTGCGGTTGTTCCGGCTATTTCACACAATTAACAAGAAAATGATAGCTTATTCTTTTGCATAATCATGCAATGAAAATAAAAATTACATATACGGATGATCAAACTTGACATTATTTAATAAAAAAGTAATATTTCCGAAATATCGTAAAGAAATATCGATAAATTTTCACACTTGTTTTGCTATATCGTAAATTAAGTCGAAACTACATAGTAGAAGTCTGACATGCGACTATGAATAGAGGTAAATTTTAAGTTGGTAGTTAAATTTAAGTTGCAACTTTGTTAGTTTCGACTTAGTTGCTGGACTATGAATTCACGCCATTGTCTTTAATAAAGTAAATTACCATATATTGCATAAGTACTACGTAATATATACTATTTTCGCAAATTTAGCTTATCATAATATACCGTTTGTAACTATTAATATGTACTATTTGATATGAGAAAGAGTACCAAATTTAGTACTACTTCGCAAAGCGGGCTTCTTTTCTTCCCGTTTCTCTCGTGCTTCCATATTACAACCTTTTGTAAGGGAGCCGTCGTAATGAGCTGTCACTACGTACAACATCTTGTATAATTGCATCATGAATTGAGTTAATAGCAATTATGAGTATTATGTGTGCAGAGTAAGAATATTATAAAGGCGAATATGAAAGTGCTAATTTATTATGTGTTTAACAGCAATTATGAGTGTTATGTACGCTGAATTCTGCTTTTTGTGTTGCCTTGTCGAGTGTATAAAACACATTCTAACAAAGTAGTATTTTTGACGTAGAACCCTTTCCGCGTAGGAGGCCTTCGGCCGCGCTTAGGGATTATAACCCCTACTACGCAGAATTCTCCTTTTCGTGTTCCCTTGTCAAGTGTAAAAAAACCTTCTGACATCGTAGTATTTTTCACGCAGAACTCTTTCTGCGTAGGCGGCCTTCGATTAGGGATTATAGCCCTCACAATGTAGAATTCTCTTTCTGTGTTGCGAAGAAAAAGAACAGAAGTATTTTTGAACAGAACTTCTCTCTGCGTAGGCAGTAGAATTCTCCTTCTGTGCTGCGAAGAATATGAGCAGAAATATTCTCGAGTGGAACTTCTGTCCACGTAGGCGGCCTACGGCTGCGCTTAGTGATTATAACCCTCACAAAGTAGAATTCTCTTTCTGTGTTGCGAAGAAAAGAAGCAGAGGTATTTTTTAGCAGAACTTCTTTCTGCGTAAGCGGCCTGCGGCCGCGCTTAGAGATCATAACCCTCACAGAGTAGAATTCCATTTCTGTGTTGCGAAGAAAATGGTCAGAAGTATTTTTGGGCAGAACTTCCTTCTGTGTAGGCGACCTGCGGCCTCACTTGGGGATTGTAACCCTAACAAAGTAGAATTCTCTTTCTTTGTCGCGAAGAAAAGAAGATGAAGTATTTTTGAACAGAACTTCTCTCTGCGTAGGCAGTAGAATTCTCCTTCTGTGTTGCGAAGAAAATTAGCAGAAGTATTTTTGAGCAGAAATTCTTTCAGTATAGGCGGCCTGCGGCCGCGCTTAGGGATTATAACCCTCACTAATGCAAGCGTAGTTACTAGCAATATAAGAGCAGATAAGAGTAATGTAATCGTAGATTTAAGCAAGTAGGCATTGTGAAAGTAGCTCATAGGTGTAAACATGGGGTAAGCATTGATGAAGTAGTGTAACCAGCCCATATGCGATAAATTGTGTTCTGTCTAGACCTTAAGCAATGTTATCGTTTTGTAAAAAGATATCAAGATATCGAATCGCACTCCATCTTCTAGGGCATTCGCACGAGGCGATTTTACAGGCAACTTTTAGTTGAAAGCAAAAATCGCCTCGTCCGAACGGCCTTTCAACTAATCGCTTTCAACAAAGTTGGTCGCCAGCCAACTTTGAGCTCGTTCAACTTTTTTTCCTTGCAACCCTGTGTTTGTTTACATTCTGTATCAGTGTTGGAAAATAAAATTGTTCCTTCAGTATGAAATCTATACAAAAAATGTACTTTTCGGCTATAAATTGTACATACTTTTTAATTCGCTCATATATTTTCTTAGTATATTCCCTTCAAGACCAATGATTTTATGGTATTCATGAGAAAGTTTTATTGTTTATGTACATACGTTTACGTATTTTACACTTTTACAAATTGATTCCACGCGCACATGTACTGCATTTAACGCAAATATGTATGTACACATTTTCAGGTATACATCTTAACAAAAAGCATATTTAAGTTATTATTTATGGATAAAAGAGACATTTTCCTTTGGATTCAGTACTAAAATTTTACATTTTAATAGCACTTCAAGTGCTTATCAAAACTTTGCGACAAGATTTGACCATTTAGCTTATTATTATTCAATTTTAATTATTTTTTTTAAATACTGTTTATATTTTAAGAAAAGCCGTACAAATCCAAGGTTCAAACTTTGTTCAAAATTAAAAAAAAACCAACAACACTTTCGTAAAAATTTCGAACTTTTTAATTCGATTTCCTAGATTTATTTTGAGTTTGCGGTTTTTTAGCCCATTAAATTTTAATATAACTAAGTTTTTTAAGATTTCTTTGATGAAGGTGTTGCTAATTTTCTGACAGCGGACATCGTCGACAAAAAAAAATGCCAAGTTCAACGGTATGTCCCAGCTACTTTAAACTTGCACTTTATTATACTAAAATTGAATGGGCTAAAAACTAAAGAATATTAATAAAGCTCGAAATTTTTACGAAAGTATGTTGTCTTTTGGCTGTTTCGCAAAGATTTAATCTTGGGTTTATACAGTTTTTCTTAAAGAATACATTATATTTTATAAACAGATAATTAAAATTAAAGAATAATAAAATAAATAGTAAAATCTTGTCAATATGTGAGTGCCGTAAAGGTATTATATTTAAGAAAACCTCCTCTTAAAACTAACGAAGGCTTTGTTTCTATATGAAGCTGACTTCGACATTTTGTTTTAATAAAACTTAGTATCGAAAAGTTTATTTAAAAATTTGCCTAGGCTATATTATACTGGTTCGTTCAAGCCATTTTTCAAAACAAAACAACAAAAGAGAATACAAAAAATTTCTTGCTGTGTATTTTCAGAGCTATATATATTTAGTATTGATTACAAAATTGTACTAAAAAGTACTGCGTAGTAGGAAAGTATATTGTAAATGAAATTGTATCAAACAAGTACAATTGTACCAAAAATGCCAACACTGTTCTGTATACATACTTTTTCTTCTTTTCTACTTTTTACTCTTATTTTATCTTTCAGCTTCGCTAAAAGCACTTCTACGAACGCTTGGCTTACCAAATTTACGCCAATTGATAAAATTTTGCGATTTAAATTCATTTTAAATAATGTAAATAACTATTCGTGTTGAATTGAAAATCGCCTCGTCTAAATAGGGATAGCAACTTTTTCACTTTCAGCTTCTCATTCAACTCCGCATTCAACTTTTGTTGCCTGTAAAATCGACCGTGCGAATGCCCTATTAGAAATAAAACGGCACAATCTTGCGAACCTAACAGTAGCTACACACGACGAGCATATCCGCGCACATGTGCGCCAACATGCTCGCTGTCGTTTGCTACAGACGGCGAGCGGCTCATAAGTGATTTTGTACTCAAAGCGTAAACATGGAAAGGAAAGACGCGGATGATGCAATTGAAATACTTATGACTTAGGGTTTTTTATGTATGTGTTACTTAAATTTATTTATATTTTACTTATATGTATGTACATACATATACATATAGTAATTTAGCCTCATTTATCAAAAATTCAATTAACGCACATGGCTTGGATGCATTTATCCGCGATGTGCACACTGCAAGCATCAACACAAAGTGAGGCTGTTGTTTTTGTTTCCAATGCGATGCTCGCAAACCACGCTACAAACGACGAGCATGACCCGCAAGCCGCGCATGTGCGCGGATATGCTCTTCGTGTGTAGCTACTGTAAGAAAAAGCCAGACGTATAAAGGAAAACGAAATGAGTGTATAATTAAAAAAAAAAGTATACAATATATATGTACATATTACTGCTTCTCGTAATTAACTATTTAAATACAATGCCGAATGAATTGTTAAAAAAAGGCGTGTTTACTAGGTACTCATGAAATTTGATGTGTAAACATATGCGAACGGCATAGCATAAAAGTACGTTTACATATAAATATAATCTCAATCAAAGCTCGTTAGCTGTCAAATTGGTTGTGCTTGTTATTCACACAACTCGAGGAAAAGTTAAACTTCTTCTCTGTGCCACCGTGGTCACTTTTTTCTGCAACACATATTATGCCATTTAAATATATTTTAACTGAATATTTTACCTTTACAAACCTATTTTCCTTACTAGCGTAAATTTTTGTTTACTTTAACATTTGACATTCCTCCTCTTCTTCGCAAGTATAATCCATAAAACTACTTTGGACACCATAAAGTTATCGGTTTAATCTGAGATTATAATTTTGCATGGCTAATCTCTTTTTCTAATAACAGATTAGGGAGTTAAGCTCGAAAATTAGGATAATCTTTTTATTTGTAAAGCTATTATTAGGCGATTCAGTTACATACATACAAATGTAGGTTGGGTTAGAAATTAAACATTAATTTCACTTAATATTATTCATTTTGCTGATTTTATTTTTTTATTAATTTTCATTTTTAATTCTTTTGATACATGAAATTATCGGTATGATTTATAAAATATGATAGTTGTATATCGATGGCTGAGTGGAAGATCGACCTATCTCGGCAGGCAGCTCGAAAACGCTCTATCTCAAAATACTTTTCAAGAACGCCCTACTTCAGAGTTTAATTGAAAAACACCCTATCTCAAAATTCGGTTCAAAAACGCCCTATCTCACTTCAAAATGTATTGAAAATATGCTGATATAGGGCGTTTTTGAGTCGACAGCTGAGATAGGGCGCTTTGGAACGAGTTCTGAAATAGGGCGTTCTTGAAAAGTTATTTGAGATAGAGCGTTCTCGAACTGGCTGCCGAGATAGGTCGATCTCCCACTCAGCCATCGATATACTTGTGATTCAAGGGCGATAATTTCTTGGAAACACCGCATCAGTTATTGTTTTTGGGCTTATAGTTTGAGCATTTCTATTTGTATATATTCCTAAATTTAGTTTTTCTTTTCGGAATATAATCTGTGGTCCATGTAAATGAGAGCGATTTTTTGGAGAGTTGTGTAGAGATTGAAGTTGCAGGATTTTACCCGATGCTTTTTTTGTTCCGTACGTTTTGCTGTTACTCACTTTTTCCTCTCACTTCAGAGAGTGATTTTGCTGTTTGACCTTTTTCCAGGATTTTACTCGAAAAGTATTGGATCAGAGCTGTTATATCATCCATACATATGCATATTATATATACATATATTCATGTATGTTCATCAGTTATCAACAGTCCCAGTGAAAATGATATCAGTATTTTTTTAAATTTTCGCCTTGCTTTTTTATCAAAATAGACTACTAAACCTATACCTAAAACCATCTACGAATATCAAAACCAGGGCATGAATCACGTATGACGACAATCGTCTGAACGATATCGTGTCGAGATTGTGTTGCTTCATAAAAATCAAAAATTGTTTGATCGTTTGTGCGATATCGTCAACTCGATTCCAGTTTTGCTTCACGTAACAGTAAAAGTAACACGTTACAGCAACACAAATGCATAAATAAGTGTTTTGACAACATCGTTTTGTCAGTATCGTTTGAACGACTATCGTTTCAAAGTTACGTGATTCATGCCCAGGTGCAAGAAATGAGTCCATACATATTTATGTACATACATAGGTACAAAGCCGTATGCAATAATCAATTGTAGCGCATTTCCTCTTACTATGCATATGCCTAAATGTATGCAACCATTTACACAGGGTGCTTCTAATGAAAATTAAAATTTTATGCTGAAATACACATACTAAGCCCTTCGAAATTTTGTGCTGGGATATGCATTACAGCTTCGCGAATTTTACCCCTACCGAAACCAAAGATGTATACACATCAAAAAATCAAATGTGTTGTATAATTAGTTATCTAATATCTAAGGATTATATATATTTATGACACGTACCGATTGACTGATCTGGCAATGTGGTTTGCTGACCACAGCCATCTAAACGAAAACCAAAAGAAAGAAAAGAAGCCAGACGTGTTTAATTCGATTTGTGAAGTTTTTTAGACCACCTGACGCGTTTTCATCAGAAGTGGTCCGCGAAACCATACCAATAAGTAAGTAATCCGTAACCCGAATTTTCGTAATTCGTAATTCGTAAAACGAAAAATCCATATGCTGCAACCCTTGCGGAAACATGTGCAGCATTGCCAGCTATCAGTTGTTTTTCGAAGATAGCTGAATGACGGAAAACAAAGTGGAAAGGAATTAAAAAAAACACTCATCATGTGCTTGTTTATTGTAAAATTGGTTAATTTTACATATTTTGAGGAAAATTATGGATTCTGATGTTGTACGATAAAAGCAACTGAAAACCGATTATGTTTGTACACACCGACCAGCGGGAATATAATGGCACTTATTTATTTGCAAATTCGTCTTTTATAGAAGGCTACAAACGGTACAATAGCGTGACTTGTTAACGTTAGATTTTATGATGTTTACGGGTTCAAGAATATTATATATAAAGAAGGAAGTATGTATGTATGCAAAACATAATTAATCGAATGACACTTAAGGCTAGTTCAGAGTGCAGCCGCCAATGACTCTAAAGGTTTGTGCAGAGTGCAGACGATAAAGCTGGTCGTTGCCACTTAATTGCGTACATCCTCCCCGGCTAAGTCCTCCGGACTTAGAATGCTTTCGAGGGCTTGAAGGATACGGCATACTTGTTGGACTGGGCGCTGACACAAATGTTTGCGACAGAAGCCTCTTTCGAATGCGCAGGATTCGATGGTGACTACGCGCACCAGCCCGTCACTCCCCGGATGCACTGCTGTAATGCGACCGATGCGCCATCGAGATGGAGGAAGCTGCTCTTGCTGGATGGCCACGACGTCACCAACTTGTAGATTTGGCGTAGGTCGGGCCCACTTGCTACGAGCCTGCAGCTGGACCAAGTATTCCTCCTTCCACCGGTGCCAAAAATGTTGCAACATGCGTTGCCGATTGTCCGGAGCTTCCGGAACGGTGGCCTCTGGACGAGAATTCAATGGGCGGCCGATGAGGAAGTCTCCGGGTGATAGCGCGGCGCCGCCTTCGGGATCGTCATGAAGAGCGGTGATGGGTCTCGAGTTGAGACATGCCTCAATGCGTACCAGCAGGGTACTGAGTTGGATGAACGGGAGAACAGCGTCACCAATGACGCGCTTGAGATGCTTCTTGGCCGAACGTACTGCAGCCTCCCATAAGCCTCCTTGATGAGGAGCGGAAGGAGTTATGAAGTGCAAGCGGACGCCTGCATCAGAGAGTTGTTGCTTGGAATAAGTGTTGTGCCAGTCGACCAGGTCAGTTTGAAGTTGACGGTTNTGATGGGTCTCGAGTTGAGACATGCCTCAATGCGTACCAGCAGGGTACTGAGTTGGATGAACGGGAGAACAGCGTCACCAATGACGCGCTTGAGATGCTTCTTGGCCGAACGCACTGCAGCCTCCCATAAGCCTCCTTGATGAGGAGCGGAAGGAGTTATGAAGTGCCAGCGGACGCCTGCATCAGACAGTTGTTGCTTGGAATAAGTGTTGTGCCAGTCGACCAGGTCAGTTTGAAGTTGACGGTTTGCCCCCACAAATTGGGTGCCATTGTCGCTATAGAGATTGGTGCAATATCCTCTACGACTCACAAATCGATCAAAGACGTCCAGAAATGCTCGGGTGCTCAGGCCTTCCGCCAGTTCTATGGCCACTGCCTTTGTACACATGCATATGAGGATGGCAGCATACGTANTGGTTGTCAATGGCGCACTGGTTCAGAACACGAGCAGCGTTATAAGGGCTGCAAGCCATACCGTAGGTGACAGTCTTCAGTTGATACGCACGGAGCGGGTCATTAGGGCTTTCCCGCCGGAGGATCTGCTTNGGTCCGGCGTAATCCAACCCAGCGTTGGAAAAGGGAGGCGCAACCATTACTCGAGAGCGAGGTAGATCAGCCATTTGTTGTTGTTGCATTGCTCTTTGGTGTAACTTGCAGGTCTTACACTGATGTAAGCACCGCTTGTNGGCCCAACCAGCTGAGTGTCGTTCAAGGAAACGCCATTGCTGGTCTTCGCCGAAGCGTTGAAGACCACACGGAATTTCGCGGTGACAGCATGGTGCGGTATAAAGTAGGCGTGGGATGGATCATCTCGTTGTAGCGTGATCTTCTCCATGTGGCCGAGCTTCTCGTACTCGCACATAAACTGAACATACTTCTGGCGCAAGTCATCATCGCCCCTCAGACGTNATTTCTGAATTGTAATAATTACCTTGCGCTTCTCGAACAAGAATTTCAAAAGCTTGCTGAATTTCATCTGCCGTTATAACTGGCGTACGCCAGTAGGGTCTGCCCGCTAGCCGAAACCGTAGCACGNGCGCGATACGGTTCGTTGGAAAATCTCTTCGCAAATGTCATCGGTCGTTTTCGGGCGAGGAACCTCCTCCAGTTCCCAGAAGCGTTGAAGAATCTTATCGAGTCGCTTCTCCTCGGTAGCACATTCGGTCGGTGTGCCCAAGGCGGGGACTGACGCACAGCGTGGCGATGTATGGCCGCATATGACCCAACCGAGACGCGTATGGAGTGCGCACGGCTGCTTAGGCCCACCAGTGATAGTTTCACCCAGGAGAAGCACNCCATTCCACCATAAGGAAAAATTGTGAAGAGCCGCTGGTGTCATGCCGCGGCTGGCACAGTCGANGATGTCCGCTCCAATGAGTACATCGATGCTTCCTGGCGTGTGAAATGTCGGATCAGCCAGTGGTATGTTGTGTAAGTGTTTGTACCCGCTCGTGTGAATTGGAGATGCGGGAATCGTCGAAGTTATACTAGGCAAAATGTGGNAGACATACTGCATCAAAATGTTTGGTGGCTTGCGTATCCAAGCAAGGGCTATGCTGGAATCGCTCCAATAGGTGCATTGATCTTTGCTGAGTTGAAGAGCCTCGCGTACACTCACCATAGAAGTTACAAGCAAGTGAGCGGCGCACAATTCCAGCCTCGGAATGGTGATTGCCTTAAGTGGATTAAANACTTGACAGCATCCAGACGGGGCAGGACCTGAGGCGCAGTAGCGCTGGTTGATGGCGATTGTTGCTCGAGTACGGACACTGGTCGCGCTTCTGAGCTGGTGTTTGTAGGTAACCGCTCGCCTTGCGGAGCTGCCTTACAAAGCAAGGTGTTGTGTTTCTGTTTACAGTTGTTGCAATTCCCCGAGTTACACTCACGGGCCAAGTGACCTAGTCCCAAGCAGTTGAAGCATAACGTTGCTTGGCGTACCCAGTGCAACCGTTGATCCAGACTTAATGCTCGAAATTGAGGGAATCTTGATATACTGATGTGGCTCGGCGCATCGTGGGCAGGTCATTGCTGATCTCATGTTGGCGCTTGAAGATTTGGGCACCTGGGCGGTACGGTAGAGCTGCTCCTTAAAGTGTCAGCATAGGTCTCAATCTCCTCAAGCATTTTCTGCAGCTGCGGCAGAGTGTCTGAATGACTCAGAATGGTCCAGTGCGTGACCGCCGATGTTGGCAATTTACGGAGAACAATAGGATAAACGATGGCGTCCCAATGGTCGGTGGCCAAGCCCATCACGTTAAGTGCACGTAAGGTACTGCGTACTACATCGATTACATTCCGAACATTGCGTTGCGTAAGTGCTGGGTGTTCAGGCAAGTCCAACAACCGATTCACATGTGACTCAACCAAACGCCTGGGATTGTCGTACCTCCTCTTCAATTCCGCCCATAGTTGGTCGTAGCCTCCAGTGTATACGCCGCCAACCATTGGCACCGCTTGCGCATCGACGCACTGCCTTAGCCGGCTGATTTTGTAAGTATCGTCAAGATCAGTGCGATTATTTACCATCGACTCGAAGATGTCCTTAAACAACAACCAGTTTTCCTGTCGGCCATCGAACGTGGGGAGTTTGACGGGATCTAATCGGTGTTCACCTTGGCACCGGCTAGATGCAGAGTGCCCCGTGGCATTTGAGCCGGCACGCATGCGTTGCAATTCGGTGACAGCACTACCATAAGCCGCCTCCACTTGCGCTAGTAGCTCCTCATGAGCGTCCAATTCTTCGTCAGTGGCTCCAGCCACTAGCGCGATATGATTGTCCATGAAGCGATTATAGTGCCCGGTTTGAATGCTGATGGTGTGCTCCACTTGCACCTAATCCGCGGTATAACCTTCGGTTTCCACCTCCGCCCTGATGCGTAGTATAGAACTCCTCGCCGCTGTTCTTATATTCATTGCAGCCATAGTTCCGCAAACTTGTTTTATTTTACAGCGTAGATTATACGAAACTTTGACAATAAAAAACCGCGCTTTCAGTCCTCACAGGAGGCACCAAAAATATGTACGATAAAAGCAACTGAAAACCGATTATGTTTGTACACACCGACCAGCGGGAATATAATGGCACTTATTTATTTGCAAATTCGTCTTTAAAGAAGGCTACAAACGGTACAATAGCGTGACTTGTTAACGTAAGATTTTATGATATTTACAGGTTCAAGAATATTATATATAAAGATGGAAGTATGTATGTATGTATGCAAAACATGAATAATCGAATGACACTTAAGGCTAGTTCAGAGTGCAGCCGCGAATGACACTAAAGGTTTGTGCAGAGTGCAGACGATAAAGCTGGTCGTTGCCACTTAATCGCGTACAGATGTATTTGCAATTATAGCATCAGAGTAAGCGGGCGCTATGGCAATGGGTTCAGGAAGGTATGCGGAGCTGTCGGGCATAGTAACCATGGGCGCATCTATGTCAGCTTTTGGTTGAATTGTTGAACCATAAGCCAGAACTCCTCCTATGCCTGAAGCTCTGGTTCTCAATCCAGTTAATGCAATAACACCTTCTTCCAAGCCATTAAAAGCATGCACTTTGTTGGGTCCACCACCTGTTGCGCTTGCTTCTACCTTCGGCCGCGCTTATAACCCTTACTAAGTAGAATCTGTGTTGCGGAGAAGAGGGGCTTCCGCATGTCAAAGGTATACAACATTTCTTGTGCATATCACTCCGGCTACGCCGTCCACAGTATTTTTGCGCGGAACCCACGTCGAAATTTTCAAAAAAAGTGCAAAGTGCAAACCGAGTTTATTAATAAGCCAGTGGTAGGAAATTTGAAACATTTCTCTTAAATAAAATTTGAATCCTTTGATTACACGTGTATGTTAAAGTTTTTGGATTCGGGTTATGCATTTGGACACAAAAACCGAAAATCNGGCACCGCTTGCGCATCGACGCACTGCCTTAGCCGGCTGATTTTGTAAGTATCGTCAAGATCAGTGCGATTATTTACCATCGACTCGAAGATGTCCTTAAACAACAACCAGTTTTCCTGTCGGCCATCGAACGTGGGGAGTTTGACGGGATCTAATCGGTGTTCACCTTGGCACCGGCTAGATGCAGAGTGCCCCGTGGCATTTGAGCCGGCACGCATGCGTTGCAATTCGGTGACAGCACTACCATAAGCCGCCTCCACTTGCGCTAGTAGCTCCTCATGAGCGTCCAATTCTTCGTCAGTGGCTCCAGCCACTAGCGCGATATGATTGTCCATGAAGCGATTATAGTGCCCGGTTTGAATGCTGATGGTGTGCTCCACTTGCACCTAATCCGCGGTATAACCTTCGGTTTCCACCTCCGCCCTGATGCGTAGTATAGAACTCCTCGCCGCTGTTCTTATATTCATTGCAGCCATAGTTCCGCAAACTAGTTTTATTTTACAGCGTAGATTATACGAAACTTTGACAATAAAAAACCGCGCTTTCAGTCCTCACAGGAGGCACCAAAAATATGTACGATAAAAGCAACTGAAAACCGATTATGTTTGTACACACCGACCAGCGGGAATATAATGGCACTTATTTATTTGCAAATTCGTCTTTAAAGAAGGCTACAAACGGTACAATAGCGTGACTTGTTAACGTAAGATTTTATGATATTTACAGGTTCAAGAATATTATATATAAAGATGGAAGTATGTATGTATGTATGCAAAACATGAATAATCGAATGACACTTAAGGCTAGTTCAGAGTGCAGCCGCGAATGACACTAAAGGTTTGTGCAGAGTGCAGACGATAAAGCTGGTCGTTGCCACTTAATCGCGTACAGATGTATTTGCAATTATAGCATCAGAGTAAGCGGGCGCTATGGCAATGGGTTCAGGAAGGTATGCGGAGCTGTCGGGCATAGTAACCATGGGCGCATCTATGTCAGCTTTTGGTTGAATTGTTGAACCATAAGCCAGAACTCCTCCTATGCCTGAAGCTCTGGTTCTCAATCCAGTTAATGCAATAACACCTTCTTCCAAGCCATTAAAAGCATGCACTTTGTTGGGTCCACCACCTGTTGCGCTTGCTTCTACCTTCGGCCGCGCTTATAACCCTTACTAAGTAGAATCTGTGTTGCGGAGAAGAGGGGCTTCCGCATGTCAAAGGTATACAACATTTCTTGTGCATATCACTCCGGCTACGCCGTCCACAGTATTTTTGCGCGGAACCCACGTCGAAATTTTCAAAAAAAGTGCAAAGTGCAAACCGAGTTTATTAATAAGCCAGTGGTAGGAAATTTGAAACATTTCTCTTAAATAAAATTTGAATCCTTTGATTACACGTGTATGTTAAAGTTTTTGGATTCGGGTTATGCATTTGGACACAAAAACCGAAAATCGTACAAATAACTAAACCCAAGTTTCTCGATAAGGGGCAACAAAGATTCTTTTTTTGCTCGTTTATATAAAGCAGTGGATAAAAATATACGTATATGCGAAAGGCAAGTTTATCTGTTTAAATAAACACCACCAATATTTCTTGCAAACACACATAGATATACACCTTTTATTTCGCCTCCGACACACAATTGTTTTCGTACAAAATTACGCAAATAAGCTTACTCTTTCGTTTTTAGGCACGCCATTGTTACGAATTTCGAAAGTTCGAAAATACGATTCGGATTGCAGCATACTATTTCTACGATTCGTAGCAAACTCCGAATACGAAACAGTTGCAGAATAGGGGTGTCAGTTTCGCCTGCAGCTGTTGTTAAGTCGTAACTAGGAAGAAGGCCTTGCGACGTCTACTACAGCTGCCATGTAAAGGAGCGCAAATTCGGAGTTGGATTTGTGGCGGAAGAGAGACTCCGTCGCCTAGTACTGTCGTTCACCCCGGTGGACGAGCGTCTAGCCACAATCTGCATCAAAGCGAGATTCTTCAACATCTCGCTCATCTGCGCCCATGCCCCGACGGAAGAGAAGGATGAGGCATCCAAAGATCTCTTCGATTTGCGCTTGGAGCGCACCTACAAGCGCTGCCCCCGTCATGATATCAAAATCGTGCTTGGCGACTTCAATGCCAGGGTGGACTAGGAAGGGATCTTTGGAACCACCGTCGGAAAATTCAGCCTACACGACGAAACGTCCGACAACGGCTTGAGGCTGATCGACTTCGCCGGGGCCCGAAACATGGTAGTATGCACTACTAGGTTCAAGCATAAAAAGATCCATCAAGCTAGGTGGCTGTCTCCGGATCGAAAAACGAGAACCCAAATCGATCATGTTGTGATAGACGGAAGGCACGCTTCCAGTGTTTTAGATGTACGCACACTCCGAGG
>NW_016157681.1:85739-93130 GCF_001687245.7 Rhagoletis zephyria | reverse complement strand
ATGGAACGATGAGCTGTATGAGCTTTACAACGATATGGACATAGTGCAGCGAATTAAAATACAGCGGCTCCGCTGGCTTGGTCATGACGTTCGAATGGACACCGACGCTCCAGCTCTGAAAGTATTCAACTCGGAACCCGCTGGTGGTAGCAGATGAAGAGGGAGGCAGGCCCCCACTGCGATAGAAAGATCAGGTGGAGAAGGACGTGGCTTCACTTGGCACAGAGGAGAAACGACTGGCGTGCTTTGCTGAACTCGGCCAAAATCGCTTAGGCGGTTACAGCGCCAAAGAAGAAGAAGTATTTTATTAAATTAAGGGAAAAAAAAGAAATATGTAAAAATTAAGTTGGCAGAGCGTGATTTTGATAATATTGAATGATCTCCAATTGAATTTTACAAAGAGCGATCCATTTGAATCGGAATGTGAAATAAAATGCGTATTACAATTCGAATAAGGTTACATCACAATTTTATAATTGGAATGATTTACATATATAAATGCTCAAATAATAAGTCAACTTCAAGCTTGTTCTTTTAAAGCAAATTAGTGCATAACATTTAGATATGTGCTTGTATGTTTCACAGCATGCTTTCGGTAAATATCGACTTCACATCATTGCGGTAGTTCTGGCTATTTCACACAATTAACAAGAAACTTATACCTTATTCTTTTGCATAAACGTACAATGAAAGTAAAAATTACATAAACGGATGATCAAACTTGACATTATTTAATAAAAATGTAATTTTTCGAAAATATCGTAAAGAAAAATCGATACATTTTCACACCCGTTTTGCAATATCGTAAAACTAAGTTAAAACTACTTAGTAGCAGTCTGAAATGCGACTATGAATAGAAGTGAATTTGAAGTTGGTACTTTAATTGAAGTTGCAACGGCGGTGCGAACGGCGATAACAACGGCGCAGAAAATGGTGCGGATAAGGGCGAGTACAATGGTGCGGAATATGTCGATGGCGATGACTTGCTACGTATTGGCAGTGGTCGTTTTGGCAGACAGGTATGCGAAAATGATGTCGAGTTCCAACGTTGGGAAAGTGCCCCAGTGTGCGTTTCGGCAAGTAACCAAACCGATGAGTCTGAGATCAAAATACGGTTGCTCGAAAAGGAAGTTGAGCTCTTGAAATTAAAATTAGCGCTCGAAAAAGAGAAAAAAGCAGCTACATTTGCGTGAAGTTTTCAAAGTGGGCGATAAGAAGTTAAATTTTGTGATGCGGCTAAAGTTAAAAAGCGTCGCTTTATAATGGTACAATTCCAACAAAATGTATTTGCGAAATTTAGATGACGTGTTGAAAGAAATGGCTACGGTGTTCGGGCAAGATGACAACCTACTGGTTGTGCGCCATCGTTTTCAAAACCGCTGTTGGAAATCAAGTGAGTCGTTCGGTAACTACTACTACGAAAAATACTTGTTAGCCAGCGGCCTCAACCTCAACGACACAGAGCTGGTAGAATACTTAGTCGATGGCATACCGAATAGGCATCTTCAAATACAGGCGAAGCTACCGAACTTTAAAACGGCTAGTGAGATAGTAAAAGCGTTCCGCACCATTGAATTACCGCATACTTCGAATGTACGAGCAGTGGGGGAGAAACTCCGTTGATACAACTGCAACAGCTCAGGCCACATCGCAAGAGAATGCAAAAAGGAAAAGCGAGAGGCAGGTACGTGCTATGCATGCGGCGAACGCGGACACTTCGCTTCCAGCTGCCAAAAATATAAGAAGTCAACGAGTAATTTCGTAATACTAGGTTCACATATAAGTAAATTATCCTCATTTTCGAGCTTAACACCCTAATGTGTAATTATAACAAGAGATTAGCCATATAAAATTCGTCCCTTGTTAATCTGTAATTATGAAATAATCTCAGATTTAACCGATAACTTTTCGTTGTCCATCCTAGTTTTATCGATTGTTTTTGCGAAAGAGAGGAGAAATGCCAAATGTGAAAGTAAACAAAAATGTACGGTAGCAAGTAAAAGAGGTTTGTAAAGGTATTTTTAATAAAATACTAAGTTAAAATATATTTAAAGTGCTTAATATAGCAAAAAAAAGGGATCACGGCGGCACGGAGAAGAAACATAACTTTTCCTTGAGATGTGAGAATAACAAGCACAATAAATTTGACGGCTAATCTGAGATTTGCCTGTGTAAACGGGGTGATTAAAAAACGAGCTTTGATTGGGATAATATTGATATGTGAACATAGTTTTAGTTATTTCCATTTAAGTATTGTAGCTAAACTTAATGTCGACATGGTTGTAGAAGGCTTAATCGATTCTTGGAAGTCCTATAAGCTTTTCGAAAGAAGTTTTAGTCCCAAGACGACTGCAACTAGAAGAAGTAACCGGTTCCTATTGTGGAGTAAATAAATCTAATTTGAAAATTTTTGGAAAAAAGAAATGTTTTGTTAAAGTACTGAATAAAGACATTTTGATGTAGAAATTACAGATGAAGTCACAGATACAAGATACGAGGATAATGTAAAAGATTTAAGCGATGAAAATGTAAAAACAGTTTATAATTTTGAACATGAAAAGCTAAGCTAGGCTATAAATGAAATGTTGGCAATAGATATGCAAGATGTGAACGAAATAGATGTGGTGATTGGTAGTAAAGATAGTCACGACAACAAAAAACTTTTTCAAAAGATATTTTACAAGAAATATTTAAATGCCGATAACCCAGAAGAGCCCTAAGTTAGGAAAGAAATACAACTGCACTTAGAAAACAAAAAGCCATTCAGTTGCGCTCCTAGAAGATTGTCGTATGGTGAAAATTCAGAGTTACAAAAAATATTAGATGAATATTTGAAAAAAGGATGCAACACGTAGACGCGCTCAGTAGGTTGAATAACGTTTTAACGGTTCATACAAATACACTTGAGGAAAATTTGATTATATGCCAAAACAGAGATGAAAACATAAAGAATATCAGAAAGCAACTAGAATCTACAGAGAGTAGCTACTATGAAATGAGAAATGGGGTTGTATATAAAAAGAAGGACGAAAACTTATTTTTTTACGTACCAGACTCAATGAAAGAGCACGTTCCATACAAATATCACGACGAGCTGGGACACATAGGCGTTGACAAAGTGGTATAAACGATAAGTAGAGGTTACTGGTTCCCTAACATTAGGAAAAAGGCAAGTACGCATGTAGAAATTTGCCTAAAGTGCATTGCGTTCTCCGCGAAATACGGAAAAAAGGAAGGATTGCTTAAAATAATCCCTAAGGTAAATAAACCTTTCCAGATGGTTCATATTGGTCACTATGGACCAATCCATAGTACTAATACAAAGTATAAGAATATATTAGTAATAATAGACGCGTGTACAAAATTTGTTAGGCTATATCCAGCAAAGACGACAGCGTCTAAAGAAGCTTTAGAGTCCCTGAAAGATTACTTTCGAGCATACAGCAGACCTAGTTACCTTGTATCTGATAGGGGAAACTGTTTTACGTCCAACGAGTTCGAGGAGTTCTTAAAAGTAAATAACGTTCAACACATTAAGATGGCAACAAATTCTCTCCAAGCAAACGGACTCGTAGAAATCGTCAATAAAAGCTTAGGTCAATGTTAGCGAAAGCAGTAGACTCAAAGACTACTACTAGTTGGAACAACGCGTTAGAATATGGGTAATATGCAATGAACAACACTTTGCACAAAGCAGTGAAGGAACATCCCAGCATAATGTTGTTTTGGGTTTCGCAAAAAGGGAAAATAATAGGCACGCTCAAAGAAAATGTTTTAGGTTCAATACAGGTACATGAAGCTAGGACAGTTCAAGATATCAGGAGGCAGGCCGAAACAGTACAACAGAAAGCGCAAAATTATAATAAGGAATATGCGGACAATAAGCGGTTGCCCCCACGTAAATTCAAGGTAGGAGGTTACGTCGTGGTAACAAACTCCAACTCTCAAATAGGAGTGTCAAGTAAGTTAGTACCAAAGTTTAAAGGACCGTACAGAGTGGCCAAAATCTTAGAAAATGATCGTTACTTGATAGAAGACGTAGAGGGTTTCCAACAAACCCAAATACCAGATAAGGGTACCTGGGCAATTACAAACTTAAAGCCGAGGTTCGAATGTAAAACGACAAGAAGTATGACCAATCAAAAAAATAATAATAATTTAGGAGCACACGGCGTAGAATCATGGGATTCTAGTCATCAGGATGGTCGAATTGTAAGCGTAGTTACTAGCAATATAAGTGCAGATAAAAGTAATGTAAACGTAGATTTAAGCAAGTAGGCATTGTGAAAGTAGCTCGTAAGTGTAAACATGGGGTAAGCATTGATGAAGTAGTGTAACCAGCCCATAAGCGATAGATTGTATTCTGTCTAGACCTTAAGCAATGTTATCTAAGAAATAAAACGGCACAATCTAGCGAACTTAAGAAGAAGCCAGACGTGTTTAATTCGATTTGCTTAGTTTTTTAGAATTCTCTTCTGTGTCGCGAAGAAAATGAGCAGAAGTATTTTTGAGCAGAACTTCTTTCTTATAATATAACTTATAACCCTCACAAAGTAGAATTCTCTTTCTGTGTTGCGAAGAAAAGGAGCAGAAGTAATTTGAGCAGAACTTCTTTCTGCGTAGGCAATAGAATTCTCTTTCTGTCTTGCGAAGAAAAGGGGCAGAAATATTTTTGAGTGGAACTTCTCTCTGCGTAGGCGGCCTACGGCCGCGCTTAGTGATTAAAACCCGCACAAATAGAATTCTCTTTCTGTGTTGCGAAGAAAAGAAGCAAAAGTATTTTTGGGCAAAACTTCTTTGTACGTAGGCGGCCTACGACCGCGCTTAAGGAATATAACCCTCACAAAGTAGAATCCTCTTTCTGTGTTGCGAAGAAAAGGAGCAGAGGTATTTTTGAGCAAAACTTGTCAACAACAAAAGTGACTATACTATAATTATGATGTATATTTAAATCATACATATAATCAATAATTATCATTTTACTGAAAAATTACATTATCTGCACATATAATACTCATAATTGCTATTAAAGTCATAATTAGATAGCACTTATCATATTCGCCTTTATAATGATCTTACGCTTTTAACATCTGGACACATTTTTTTAAACGCATTCTGGCAACGCGTTACTCACACGTGCGGCCATCTTCGTTTTGGTCATTGTCCATATATACAACTTCATCATGTATCTCGAAACGAGCGTTCGTTTCGCCTGCCACACGAATCGTTCGTCTCTTGGTACTGTGTAATTCGTTTTCGTCTGGCAACACAAAAACAGCTGATCGTTACGTTGCTTGCGTCTAGTTTGCAATTTTCTAACACGAAAAGGAGACGAAAGAGAGACGATAGGTTATTAGTGATCGTCGAGATGGGTCGTTCAGCCAAATTATGTAAATAAAGTGAAAAATTTGTAAATTTCAAACAAAATGAATGTAAGCAATATAACAAAAAATAGTAATTTATGTTTTCACCAATTAAAAAACCCACAACACACAATTTGAGGTGCTGATTCAAGAGATGGACCAGAATCCGGATCGGCAAGAGGGGTACCAGTGTTTGATTCTGACAGAGCCAGGGTTCAGAAGCGAGATAATGGAAGAAGGTAAGCTTATACTTGGTAGCAAAAATCCTGAATATTCTAGTAACATAACCAAAAGTACGATTTGTTTATTTTTCTTCAGACATGGGCTGACCTCAAAAGCCGCACAAAAAGAAGATTGCGAACTATATTCGTAACATAAATATGACAGCTGGGGTCCTTTTCGGCATTCAAGGCCGACGGAGATCGAAAAAACCATCGACCGCAACATTTCTATGTCGAAGGCCGCAGCACCAAGTAGCCCAGCGCTTGTAATTTCAAGGCCTTCGGCATCACAGGCATCAGCGTCCACCTCTGAAAATTTGTCAGCGACTGACATGCCAGCACTATTCGTTGTGCGTACAGCAACGATACGCAATTCAGGAGGCTACCCTTATTCGATATCATCCTAACGTTCGTTGACGCACTACTCGCCACTCCAGAGCCCACTAATTCCACCAGTAACTACACAAAAAATCTCTGAATGGCAAAAATAGTAAATAACATTTGACGGTGATGTCCATTTTCTATAAAATGTACCAAACAAATGAAAAATAATAAAATTCTAAAGGAAATATATAAAAATACCTTAATTTTTCATTTGGCAACGCTGTTCTAGACGAATACAACGTAACCGACGTAAAGTCTACACGAAGGCGATCGTTCGACTTACAAAATTGTAAGCGGAGACGAATTCGCCTGCAGGCGCATCGTTCTGTCCCCTATCGTTCGAGATACATGATGAGGCTGATAAATACTATTTCGGGTCTCTAATGGTAAATAAACAAATTTATAAACGTGTTCCTCATCGTTAAACAATAAAATGAATAAAATATATACTAGATAAACGTTCAAAGAGCTTAATTTAGTTGAAATGTGTGTTCCGCACACTTGTATTTGTTTGAAATGGTTTGTTATCGTACATTTTGTTAGGGGAAATTTTCAACTGTAACAACAAATTACTCGTAATCTATGAGTTTCCTCGCCGTACGAAAAATGACACTGAAGATGGCACAACGTCGAAATCGGTTTGTCTCCAAACCAAATTTGACAAGGGATGACGGAAATTCGTTCCATAATACATCATACACCCACCCTGTCGGAAACAACAACAACCAAAAAGGAAAGAGTACATTTATATTTTCGATAGAAAAAAAGCAGTACAAGACATAAAAAAGGAGTGCGTTTTGTTTTAATTCCACTTAGTAAAGGTTATAATCCCTAAGCGCGGCCGAAGGCCGCCTACGCAGAAAGGAGTTAAGTGCAAAAATACTGTGGATACCGAAGCCGGAGTTATATCCACAAGATGTGTTACACACTTTTGACAAAAAAGGGCGGTTCGTCCTCTCTTCCTCGGCAACACAGAAAGGAGAATTCTACGTAGCAAGGGTTATAATCCCTAAGCCCTTTAATTTTATTATTTTAAAATTTCAATCCTTATTTGCATTTGCCAGTTTTGGGAGATAAGTACATGCGGCACGCACGTCTTTTTCGGTTGGTTGAATGAATGCCCTCCTAGTCACCAGTTCCGAGTCTTTTCGATTGCTGAGTAAGAGGCCTTATGTCGGACAAAAGACGGAGTATAATAGGGCATTCGCACGCAGCGATTTTACAGGCAACAAAAGTTGAATACGAAGTTCAATGAGAAGTTGAAAGTGAAAAAGTTGCCATCCCTATTCAGACGAGGCGATTTTCGATTCAACACGAATCGTTATTTACATTATTGAAAATGAATTTAAATCGCAAAATTTTATCAATTGGCGTAAATTTGGTAAGCCAAGCGTTGGTAGAAGTGCTTTTAGCGAAGCTGAAA